>NC_044558.1:38357469-38660130 GCF_007565055.1 Rhinopithecus roxellana
AATCCTGTCTCCTCCATGAAGCACATCCCTAGACTTCAAACGTTAACAATTTCTCCCTCTTCCAACTAGTCTTGAACTTATTTTCCACAACTTTCAATCAAAGCAATTCGTGAATATGTGAATACTAGTGTTCCTAAATCACAATTAATGAATTCATTGTTTTTCCTATGTACAGTCCTAGGCTACCCTCTGGATTTTCAACTCCGAACATCTATAGGATTGATCAAAACAGGAACTGTGGTATCAGGAAATGGACTAGATGCAAAAGAACAAAAGTGGTCTAGATTAAGTTAAACTGGGAAGCAAATGCCCCACATAAGTGAGTCACCACTACCCAGCTCTAGAATAGTGATTTTCATGATAACATATATCACTACCTGACATATTATATATTTTTTGTTTATTGCCTCTCTCCCCTCATTAGAATATAAGCTTCCTGGGAGCAGGAACGTTTTCTGCTTTGTTTGATGCTATATCACAAGAGTCTAGAACAATACCTGTCATTCAGTCAATAAATACCTGTTGAAGGAATAAATGAATGAACAAGTGTTACCAAATAGGAGTATAACCTAAGTGTTACAAGAGCTTTCCATTTTTCAAGAGAAGCCAGAAATAAGTAAGTTTATGTGCAATCTTCTACTTTCTAAATGTTGACAACTAATATAAAAAATGTTAAGCCATTTTGGGGATGGGTAAACAAAACATGGCTGCAGCCTTGGATTCAGTCTGAATACTTGAATTTGCAATCTCTGTACCAGAAGGATTTTAGATTTTTAAAAAATGTTTCTAATTACTTAGAATAGAGCCTTGCAAAGTGTAGGTAGCTTGATAAGCAAAGAATAACAGTGATGATGATGTCTCAAATATTCACACTTATGGCCCTGCTACCATTTAGCTGTGTATTATTTATATGCTACTCAAGTTCCTCTTTCATATCTCAAAGAAAATTGCTTCAGTTTCTGATCTAAAATGACCACCTGGACTTCATGTGACCATCCCACATCCAAGATTCTAAAGCTAAACTTCCACTCCTTCTAGCTGTTAAGTGTTGAGAAATGTCATTTTCATATGCTCCGAATAATAAAGGGGAAAGGCAGTGAAAAGAAAACAGATTGTATTTCAAAAGAGTGACAGAAAAAAGGAGGTAAGTTTTAAACTATATTTCCACAGTTGATAAATAAGAGCTCCCAATGGCAATTCTGTTTTCTTTTTTATAGATGTTAGTATTTTAGGTTACGCAATCTAAAATTTTATTTCAATTGACCTTTCAGTGTTCTCTGGTAGAATTTTTTATCATTTCTACATAAAAATTATTAAGCAGGAATTTAAAAATATTTACTAATTACTTAGAGATTCTTAACTCTAATCAAAAGTCACATCTAAATAACTATTAGAGTGTGTCTGGCTTTAAAACATGGGTCACTTAGCAACAAGTATAATTGTTTAGGGCTGAAAACACTTTTAAGATACTTTAAAGAAAACATATGAGAAAAAAGAATTTCCAGTGTACCCTATGCTAGCTGACCCACAGCAAGTCAATCATCAACTTTTGAAGACGTAAAATGAAATGAGGTGTCTTCGTGTTCCATGTCTGTGTATGGTCCAATGAGTACAGCCTTGAAATGCCCACAGAAGACATCAAGAAACATCAGAGAAATTCAACACATCAAATGATTATAAGTCCAAAAGAGTAAAATGCCTACTAGCCTTCTAAAAAGTCTGCATTTAAAACATGATTTTAATGAATAGATAGATGAATTCATTACAAGCAGTTTTTCAGTAATGGCATTGATTTTATATGCTGGCAGATTTTATTTCTTAAACAGGTCCCACAATAATTTAAATTAAAAGTAACAGTGAGGAAAATTTCTGTAGCCAAAACTATTTTTCAAAATTTAGGTTATTTTAGAACTATCAACTTCCTACAAATTAAAAATATAGATTTATATTCACCTATTTTGCTGTGTTCAAGCAACACTGAATACAAAGGTTACTGGATGAGAAGAATCACAATCTGAATTTTCTTATAGACACACAAGTGAACTGGTGGAACACAGAATTCGTAAGGCACAGGGGGAAAAGCCCAAAATTTAGAATCAAACCAACCAAATTTGATTTACAGCTCTACCATTTGCTTACGTTTAGCCCCTGGACAAGTTACTTAATCTCCTTAAGCTGTACTCGATTTACTTTACTCATTAAAAAAAAAAAAAAGTGGAATCATAATACCTTGTCTTAATGTTAATATGAAAATTAAAATAAATGCATATATATCATGTAAGCCATTGAAATGAGGCAAAAATTCTTAATTCAACATGGTATAGTCTACCCTAATGCAATGTAATTGCATGTAAAAAGTGCCTAGAATACCATGGTGTCACAAATGATAGCCATCAAAGAGAATCCAATAGATTCTTATTACAAATTTAATGCAGACAATGCTCCCTCTATCTCATCCTTCCTAAGAAAATAAAAATAAAATGAAATGAAAATAAGTTGCAAGATATTATCAACAATAGAAAATCACTTACATGAAATTTTAAAATATGGCATGTATTGTAAGTGTGTGTGTGTGTGTGTGTGTGTGTCTATACATAGATATGAAATAATCGTAGGATAATATGTATGGAAATAGCAAACACCAAATTCAGGACAGTGTTGATCTCTAAGGCAAAGGTCAAGGCAATGAGATCAAAGGATGGTTACACGGAGAGCTTCAACTGCATCCTATGTTTTACTTTCTCAGCAATAACATTAGACTGAAGATGGTAAAATATTTAGTTCTGTTGATCTGGCTAGTAGGTATATGGAGTTTACTATATTACTCACCATATGTTCTGTACATTTCAAATATGTTACAATAAAAAGAAGTAGCTTTCCCAGTCATACAAACAGGCAATTTTCCAAAACAGACAACAGCAGCTGTTCCAGAGATATACAATAGTGCAGGTAGAGACGAGGAAGAATAAGGATGATGGGGGAGGGAGGTGGAGGTGGTTAAGGGAATAAGAGTGCTGGGTATAGAAGACAGGTTTCTCTCTGACACTTTGAAACCAGTAAAATATGTAATCCCCCCCCCCCCGTAAGAATTAAAGAAAGATTTCCACTATATAAGGTGTAAAAAGGTTAGAAATGATTCATTGTTAATCCAGAAATCAGGTTACTTTACAGAGAATACATTATCCAAAAACGTCATTAAGCTGAAAATACTTACTATAACCCCACTCTTGGTGGTAGTTTCTCTGTACGTGAAGTTGCAAATTGCCCAGGCTAAATAATATGTGGACATGAGAGGGGTCTGTGAAAAGTGATCCGTAACCCATCCATCTTCCTCAAACACGGAAGTTTCCACTGGCATATTAGATAAAGATAAATAGGTTGCTTGATGCTTGATGCTGATTTTGAAAGTAGCCTTGTAGATTGGCTCATCAAAACAAGGAAATGCCTTTCTGGCATGTGTAGGCGAAAACTGAGTAACACCAAGGAATCTGGAAAAAAGAAAATGACATTCTCTATTACATTCATGTTATGAGTTAAGTTATGGCCACATTACACACTTCTGTTGATGAAATAATATATTATTCCAAATTGTAATTTTTTGTGTGTGAACCAAACTTAAGTGCATGAATAGCACGAAAGCACAATCCATATGTAATATACTTCCCCAACCATAACAGTTTTTCAGGGCGGTTTCTGTCTCAATTAAAATAAATTCGCTAAACCCAGAGAAGTGCTTGTTAGATGAAACATGACACACTGCAGAAAAACAGCCCACTGGCATCACACTGGCCAGAACTGGAAAGTGATGATTCTCCTTTTCAGTGTGCTTCACTTTCTTCCCTGAAACTGCACAACATGTAAAGACAACGAAACCAAAATCCAAACATTGTCCTCAGATATATGAAGAACATAGATCATCACTTGGGAAATATCTGTGCCCTAAAATCTCAACAAGACATAGCCTGGTTTTGTTCAGAAAAGGGATTTTAAGACCTGATAAATTCTGGTCTGAATTCTGGCTCTGCAAACTTTCTTAGCTATGACATCTTGGGCAGTTATTAAACTTTCCTAAGATGTAGTTGGTCATTGCTGAAAAAGCAAATAATCAAGTCTAACTCAAAAAGTATTGTACAGCTTAGAGGAAAAGAAAGGACGTAAAACACCTATGACTGTGACTAGCATGGAGCAATTGCTGATTCACATCTTCAACCTTTCTTGGAGCACAGGAATAAATGTTTATACTGAATAGTCTGGAGAACATTGTTTTTTCCTACTCATAATAAATGTTATATTAATATATGTTAATGTTAATATACCAGATGTATATTAATATAATAAATATATGAATAAAATAAATGTCAATGTAAGCTCACACATGCATATACATACATATATATTGCACTCAAGTTTTCAGATCAAGCTGTATCTTATTAAAATTCCAACTGAAAGCACCTTTTATATTCTTTCATGGTTTATGGTTACAAATGAAGACAAAGATTAAATATTTTAAGAAGAACTTTTCAGTCGGGCACGGTGGCTCACACTTGTAATCCCAGCACTTTGGGAGGCCGAGGTGGGCGGATCATAAGGTCAAGAGATCAGGACCATCCTGGCCAACATAGTGAAACCCCGTCTCTACTCCAAGTACAAAAATTAGCTGGGCATGGTAGTGCATGCCTGTAGTCCCAGCTATTTGGGAGGATGAGGCAGGAGAATCGCTTGAACTCGGGAGGCAGAGGTTGCAGTGAGCCAAGATCGCACCACTGTACTCCAGCCTGGCAACAGAGCGAGACCCCGTCTCAAAAGAAAAAAAAAAGACACTCAGACACTCAAAAAACATTCATGACAAAAGTTAATCAAACTTTTTAAATAATACTAGTTACAAAACGATATAAGGCAAGTCAATATTAGACTGTTAATAGAATACTATTGAGTTCTGAAGCGATTTCTTTAAAAAGCTTGTTCCTCCATAAGTAGTTCTGCCACCACTCCTCTCTCCATCATCCATGATATACATGGTTAATCTAACATGGCAACTTTCCCACCCTAACCCAAACTTGGCCTCAGAATTATTCTCAGCACAGCACTTCAGGCAACTACTACCAATCAATACAGGTTGACATGCGTATGGAATCTTATTGGCTATCCCTAGCTCAAAGCACAAGGTATAAATTTTACACTATTTTTAAATTATGAAGCTTACATTGATCATTAAGGGCCTCATTTTTTAAATCTTAGTTTTAGAATAGAGAAAAATAAAATATTTTAAAGATTAATCGTTACTTATCTTCATAGACAAGGTTTTTGAGAGTTATCTTGGAAATAGCAACAGGCTGCTACACACCAGGCTTGGTTAAGTAACTTAACTATCTGACCCTGTTTTTTCATTAGTACAAGGAAAATATGTTTTCTAGGCTTTCCTTACAAAAGTCAAGATGATAAAATGAGATAATATATGGAAAAGAGATTTTAACTGTAAATCTTCATACGAATATGAAGTTAAAGCTGGAAGCAATATTAGAAACAAAGTGTCCTACTCTCATAAATTTCTAAGTTGAAAAAGTGGATCCAGTAGGATTAAGTGATTTCTCTGAAGTTACACAGACAATTTGCACAAAGCTGGGTCTAAAACTCACATTTTCTGAATTACATTTCAAAACAGTAAAATTAATTTTTAGCTATAATTATAAACATCTTAATTCAGCTGTAAGTAACAAAGATTCTTCTTTCCCAATTTGCCAGTATCATGGTAATATTTTTCTTACTATTTTTTGCTGATTAGTAATACACTTTCTGCTTAATGAAATGTCAGTACTTTTAGTTAAAATGCACCCATTTACATACAATTTTGTCTTCATATGCTTTTATCTTACATAATGTTCGTGAATCTTATCTTTCAGCTTATTAATTAAAATGTCCACTAAGCTTAATATTTCTCACTGAGGCTATTTAAAAGATGTCCATGGGATTGTATATATGAGTCAAAGTTACTCCCTTTTAACTTTGAAATATCTGAGAACTCCAATTCAATCATTGAAGGAATATTGTCTGCTATGTGTGAGCTTTATGCTATACAGGTTGAGTATCTCTTATCTGAAATGCTTTGAACCAAAAGCGTTTCAGAATTTGGATTTTTTTAGATTTTGGAATATTTGCATTATATACTACTGCTGAGAATCCCCAATCCAAAAATCCTAATAAAAAAAATGTTCCAATACACATTTCCTTTGAGCATCATGTTAGTACTCAAAAAGTTTTGGGTTTTGTAACATTTTAGATTTTGAAGTTTTGGAGTGGAGATACTCACCCTGTATTAGGTACTTGGTATAATTTTTTTTAAGATATAACCATTTTCATATTTAAGGCCTTTGCAGTCTAATTGAAAAATATATTTTTCCATGAAATATATATATATATGTAATATTTTCTCATGGAAAATTAAAGGACAACTAATAATACTAGGGGAAGAGTCCTACCAGAGTTCAACAGAGAGGTCGTAATTAGAATGAATTGGCCTTTAAGTGAAAATCAGAGATGTCTTTGATATTAAGTAATTAGTGAGTAAGAATTGATTAGGTGTAAAAGATGTAAATACCTCTGGGCTAAGGATAATTTGATTAAACAAATATTTGTGCAGAGAAAAAACACAGTGCAGTCTCTTTGCCTTACCAAGTAAGTAAGCATCTTAGGGAAGGGAGCAATTTACATCACTGATCCTAGGGGTTGAAAAGAAGGATACAGATCACCTAGTGACCTCTTCTGCAATTACTGTTCTTAATGAATTCACACACACAGTATATACCCATGCACAGAGGGCCACCAGGTGTTCTGATAATGTCTAAATGAGGAAATACCAATTTCACAGTCTGGCACCTGAAGATGATTGCAACTGAATTTCAATTCAGTATTTAGAAAATCAAAAGAAGTCCCTTGGTAAAGAAGAGCAGTTGGACTAGACTACATTTAAGGTTTTTTCCAAGCTTGAGATCCTATAACTGAACAAAAATCAGAAGTAAAATATTCTCCAAATGTGATTGGTTTTTTAAAGATGTTAAGTTACACTACCACTAAACAGCTTTTTACTACAAGTTCTATAATGCGTTTGCTCCTTTTAATCATTTATTTTTGAGTGTTCGATACTGGGAAGAAAAAGATAAATATATATGGTTCCTTCCTGCAAACAGTTTCTATGCTAATAAAATAAATTAAACATATACCTGGACAGGTATAATACAAAAAGCCATGACAAAGAGGGAAAAATGTATGAAGAAATTACATTCTCCTAAAGCAGAGCTTCTCAATGTTAGCACTAGACATTTTAGGCCGATAATTATTTGTTGCGGGGACTGTCCTGTGCCTTGAAGGATCTTTAGCAGTATCCCTGGCCTCTACCACTAGATGCCAGTATCATCTCTCCCCAGTTGAGATGGGCAAAAATGTCTCTGGACATTGCAGATGTCCACTTTAGGAAGAAATTGTCCCAGCTGAAAACCACTAGCTTAAAGAACTCAAAGAAGGTTTTATGAAGAAGAAAGCATAATAATTGGTCTGAAAACCTGGGTGGAAATTTAAAAGTCAGAGTTGGATGTAAAAATGAGTGAGCTGACTATAGGTAGCACAGAAATAGGCCTTCAATAAAGTTTTCACCCACATATTAAGTTTGTGCCCTGTCTGCTGTCTTGCAAATTCTGGTTACATCAGATCTCAGTATTTCAAGTCCATCTGTAACATCTTTTTCAACCTTGATACTCTTTTTTCTAACAAAGAGAGCCAGTTTCAGGTCGGTGCCCTTAACAGGCAACAATGCCTGCAGAATTTCAAAAATATAATTTTGTCTTCACTGCATATATTTTGTGGTTGCCTTCAATAGGTGGAAGTGAGACTTCTCTTCTGCTTATGGTCATTAAAAACATCAAAGAGGGCCGGGCGCGGTGGCTCAAGCCTGTAATCCCAGCACTTTGGGAGGCCGAGACAGGCGGATCACGAGGTCAGGAGATCGAGACCATCCTGGCTAACACGGTGAAACCCCGTCTCTACGAAAAAAAAAAAAATACAAAAAACTAGCCGGGCGAGGTGGCGGGCGCCTGTAGTCCCAGCTACTCGGGAGGCTGAGGCAGGAGAATGGCGTGAACCCGGGAGGCGGAGCTTGCAGTGAGCTGAGATCTGGCCACTGCACTCCAGCCTGGGCGACAGAGCGAGACTCCGTCTCAAAAAAAAAAAAAAAAAAAAAAAAAATCAAAGAGGCCCGCAACAATGGTGATTTTGAGAAAAAAATAACAAGTTTGGAGTGAATTTGTGGAGAGTTTGAGGTGGTAAGCAGAATACCAAGTATAAGAAATATAAAAATTAATTAAAAATAGAAATATTTCAATATATAATGTGGACATGAAAAATATATGTAAATGCAGCAAAAAGTAAAACAAAACAGCAAAAGGCAGAAGGTAATGGGGATAAGTATTTTGTTGTCTGTTATTCTCCTCCTTTCTTAAAATCATTTTTATCTTTTAATGAATCTGTCTATTACCATAAAAAATTCCACTTTCAAAAGTGACATTCTGGGAGTGTGATTCCTAGAATGTCATTTTAGCATAACTGGAAAAAATGTGAATAACATACATGTATTTTAATTCTCTTCTATCTAAAACAAATTACTTTATTTTCTTAACAACTTGTCTATTTGACATTTTGGTTGAGCTAAGAAGGAAGGCTTAAAGCTCCGTGTTGCCTCTGAAGGATATAGAGAATTGATTTCTTTTTATTTCTGCGGAAGTTCACTAGGCAAGCTACATGTATCAAGTCATTATGATAACATTCAGCAGAAGTAATGCATTAATGTTGGTTGATATTGCCAACAAATTACAGTATGTGATACAAAACAATTTCTGCTCCATTATTTTTCAGTTTGCCTTTTCATAAAGGTAAGACATGCAGAAGAAACAAACATTTGCATAACACTGTTAGTATTAAGATTGATTCACGACATTTCACTGTGGAATCCACCAAAACCAAGAGAACCTCACAAACAGCATGGGTAATTTGAAAGGTTTTCTTTTTGACCACATCTATGCATAACACAGAGGAAAATGATTTTGAACCTACTTCTACAGCAACTGCAATTTCTCTAATAAAGTAGTAGTTTAAGATTGGCAATAAAAACTTCCAAGACCTAAAGAAAAGTTTCAATGGAACATCTAGTTACTATTCAACTGATTGCAGTAAGCGGACTGTTACAAGGTCATGGAAGTTACATGTGTCCCATTTAAAATTGTTAATCCAAAATGCAAATTGTTACTCGATGACAAAATTCTTTAAGCCAAAATGGGTCGTTGTTTAGACTGTGTGTTTTTATGCACTTCAATGAGTCATTAAACCTCTGCTGTTTCAGAAGAGAAGTACTCCTGCTGAATATTCAATACTATAAGCAAGTGTGTAGTCTATTTTTTTTTAAATAACCATTGGAGTAAACTAAAAACATAAGGCAATAATGCCAGCAATATGTATGTAGGAAGTGGTGCATATGTGAATAATTGTGTTATAAAAACAGAGCATAATATTCATAATTGTTTCACCATTTATGTACTAAATACGCTTACCAAAAATAAGTACTGTGTACTTGATCATCATTGTTGAAGGGTATTATGAATGCATTAAGATGACTTTCCCAGGTCATAATATTAGGTTTTCATAAAAATAAATAAAATTAGCATCTGAGATTCATGTTTTTCTATTGGAAAGAGGCAAAATATTACATAAGTATTATAAAGTACTGCTGTTGTCAAAACTCACATAAAGTCTTAGGAACAATATCTATTGATTGAGATGCCTTTCCCTTGGTACTTAGGGCTTTTCTTCTTGCTGTACTGGTACCCTTCTGACCCTTCAGTCTCTGGTTCCTGCTATTCTCACTGTTAATAGAGAGTACTGCTGTAATCAGAGACTTGTGTGTTTCTCGTTTCCCTCAGTCTTTCTGCTCCCTCAACCCTCTCCATCTCCCAGTATTTGATCCAAGCTGGAAGGTTCTCTGGCTGAAATACCACAACCTTTCTTTTCCTTCTCTTTTTTCTGGTGACCAGGCTCTTCTTCCTACCCACCTTCTTTTTCCATTCCCTGTCTTTTGAACTCTGCTTAGGTGGTAAAAACAAACAGCAGTCAAAGGAATGTCCACAGTGACCATTTCCCCACTGTTTTGCCAGCAAGGGGAAACCCCAAAGCAAGAATGTTGGTCCTACACAACCTGGTACTAGCCCAAGTAGCAGATCTCCAGCCATGGAATAGTAAAATTATATTTAATAACCACAGATGTGCTTACTAATTATCAGACACTATTCTAAGTGCTTTATTACTGATGTAATCATCACAACAACCCTGTACAATAGAGTATCATTATTTCCACTTTCCAGAGGAGGACACTAGACACACAGCAATTAGGAAACCTGGCCAAGGTCTTAAAGCTAATAAGTGGCAGAGTCAGGACATGAGGCCAAGCAGTCTGGTTCCACAGTCCATGCATAGGAGGAAGAGAATGAACACACTAAACACACACACACACACACTTCCATCCAGCAACACAACAAAAGTGGACTATTTTTTAAAAGATAGAAGATTTTTTAAAATAATTTATTTTTTAAAGATGTAAAAAGTAACCAACAACCATAGTTTTTAAACTGCTTTCTTTGTCTATCCTCTGATTTTTCTTTTTTTAGTTGTGTAGTCATGAGGAAAGATGTGAATGATTAAAACAAAACTTCATCCTGCAGCACACACATAGGTGTGCACTGGGAGGAATTAATTCTCCCTGTCCCTGTACAACTGGGGCCAGAGTTCTATAAATGTCAGGCCCACTCAGGCATTCAGAAGCTTGGAGGCAAAGAAGGCAGGAAGGGTGAGCCTGGGTTCTTCACCCTTATTCAGCTCCACACAACATTGCCAATCTTATTCTACCTTCACAGTGCCACCACCACCATACAGCTGTGCCTGTTTGTGCATCATTTCAGGTTGTCCAGGAAACTGGAAAAAGCAGGAAGTATTTTTCACATTTGAATTTTCCAAAATTCTGCCTAGTAAAATTCTATCTGTGGGAGAAAGTATGCAGTCTCCTGCAGTAGAAAGTAGGATGGCATGAACTTTGAAAAACCCTGGTGGAAGCTGGCCAGTAATGTAAACCTGGAAGGAAGTAAAGAACATGCAAACAATTGAGAAATGACGATGATGGTGATGGTGATGATGAAGATTATGATTGCTGGGGTTGGGAGGATGAGCATGGGGGTGAAGGAGGGATGCCCTCCCTACAGACTGTAAAATATTTATGCCTTAAAGGTAAATCATTTCTTCCTCACCATTTTTGTATCACTCCTTGAAGTCATACTTAAAGAGGTAAGTCCTATTTTTGTAAATAATATTGACCAAATGTCACCATCCTCAAGCACACCTAAAATATCGTCCTGCATTGTTTGCTCAAGCCCATCTGCAGACACAGTGGCAACAATCAGTTTAAAGAAATAAACACGCTGTGCAAACCAAACAAATACTGGGAAGGCCAGCATCAGGTCCATCTTTATTTGAAAGGGATCCAAAGCAGATAGGCTCAGTTTGGAGTTGCATTGAATAAATAAAAACAAAGGCAACTGCACAGGCAACAAAAGCAAAAAATAGACACATGGGATTGCATCAAACTAAAATGTTTCTGCACAGCAAAGGAAATAAACAATAGGGTAAAATAACAACCTATAGAATGGGAGAAAATATTTGCAATCTGCACATCCGATAAGTGATTAATTACCAAAATATATAATGAAATCAAACAATTCAATAGCAAGAAAAAACAAAACCTGATTTTTTTAAGTGGGTAAAAGATCTGAATGAAAATTTCTCAAAATAAGACATACAAATGGTCAATCGGTATATGAAAAAATGTTCAACATCACTTATCATCAGGGAAATGCAACCACAGTGAGATGTCAACTCACACCTGTAAGAATGGTTATTATCAAATAGACAAAAGATAACAACTGTTAGCAAGGATGTGGAGCAAAAAGAACCCTTGTACACTGTTGGTGAAAATGAGTACACTGTAAATTAGTACAGCCATTATGGAAAACAATATGGAGGTTCATCAAAAAATTAAAAACAGAACTACCACATGATCTGGCAATCCCACTACTGGGGGATTATATATCCAAAGAAAAAGAAATCATCATGTTGAGGAGATATCTGCAACATGTTTATTGCAGCATTATTCACAGTAGCCAATATACAGAAGGAACCTAAGAGTTCATCAATGAATGAATGAATTAAAAAAATGTATACATACACTAAGGAAACACTATTCAGACAAACAGAAGGAAATCCTGTCATTTGAGACAACACTGATGAACTGGAAGACTTCATGTAAGTGAATAAGCCAGGCACAAAAAGACAAATATGGCATGATCTTAGTCATATGTGGAATCTAAAAAAGTTGACCTCATTGAATTAGAGAGTAGAATGATGTTTACCAGATACTAAGAGGTTAGGGGAAGAATGGAGTTGAGGAGTTGCTGGTCAAAGGATATATAATTACTTAGATAAGAGGAATAAGTTCAAGGGATTTATTGTAAAGCAAGGTGACTATAATTAATGACAATATATTATATTCTTGAAAACTGCTGAGAGTAGATGTTAAATATTCTCACCACAAAAATAGCTATATGAGGTGATGCATTTGTTAACTAATTTGTTCCAAATGTATGCATACTTCAAAACATTAGGTTATACATGATAAATACATATAATTTTATGTCAATTAAAATAATTTGAAAAAAACTGTACATTTGATTACTATCCAGGGTGATCAAATCAAATGGCACTACAGGAAACACAGCAAGACAAACACCAATTGCATAAATTTTCTCCCTGAGTGAGTCATTATTAAATGGTCAGAGCTTTTTTTTTTTAGTAAACATTGTCTAGATATAGTTTACTGGTAGCATTTTGAATTGTGTTCAAAATCCAGCACTGAACTCAGTTTTGCCATATGGTTATGTGAGCCTGACACAAAAACAATGAGCTAAGTCCATTAAGGAATCAGAAAAAAGTTTTTACAGAAACAAATGGTTCTCAAAGATTTTTTCAGTTCACAGTCCTCTATAGAGGGACAAAAAGCGATATACTCCTACTTGCTCATGTCAAGCTATCTTCTTACCAGAGTGAATGAGAGAAGCGAAGCTGCTTTCAATCTAAAAATAATGTAGTGAATTGATTGTTTGTATTAAATACCATGAGTATTAATTCATTCTGAGAAAATTACAAGGCATCGGATCACACAAATACCACAGTAGAGCAAATGCCTACCCAGAGATAAAATCCTCCACTCTTTCCCCTAGATTTTTGCAAAAGGATGGTCCCAATTCTCTTTGAGAACTACCACTATTATTTTCCCATTTTACTTGGAGATTATTGTTTCTCTCTAAACAATCCTTTATAGAAAAGGACCTCCTATTTTTAACATCGTCTCACTTTGGCATGTTATAGACCCTATCAAAGTTGGTCAAAGAAAACCGGTCTCCCTTTTGAAAGTGAATAAAATGTTCTTTATCTTGGCTATATTTCCCTTTCAATTCAACCATTTGGATCTAAATTAAGGTACCCTACTTTGAACATGGGTGTGCCCACCATCTGGTTACCCAAAAGTGGCAATTATTTCAGGTAAATGAACATTTTACCTAAATCTAAGCAAGCATACTCTCCTGTCAAAGACTACAGCATAAATACACACCCATTTTTATCTGCCTGCTGCACACCTAGTTGATGAAAAAGTGAGTATGTATTCTGCCTAATTTACTTCTTGGTGTGTAAACATGTTGATTTTAAGAGAATTTATTTTCAATATTCAACAAGTGTAGGAACCAAGGGTAGAGAACTTGTCTCAACTTGGGAAACCTTGGGCTTCGGGGGGGAGCTTGTCTTCTAACCTCTGTATACTACAGTATGGAAATCAGGAAAAGCAAGTCTTCCCAGCTGTACAAAGCCAGGCTACCTACGACACCCAGCAGGGGATAAAACCTTCCAGAGGTCCAAGGTATATAGCACACAGTGGAATCTAATTTCCCTGCTGTCACCAAAATTATTTTGCTCAGGCCTCTGAGAAGCAAGTTGAAGAATCAGACTGATAGGATTTTAATGAGTTAGTATTTCCACATAGGCTGAGAAGTGAACTGTATTGTAGTATTGCTCTTTTAAGCATTTCAACTTGCTCAATATGACTTCCTCATCAGATTAAATATTTGTTTTTATCACAGAAATTATCCTATAATTAAATTGGCAAAATTGTATCTAACTAAAGACTAAAATTTTTAATCATTAATCTAATGAAAATTCAGTGTTCGCATCTGTGTCCTACTTGAAAGTGGGTTTTAGAATGCCAATTTACATTGCATTTTGTGGACAAAATCATCACCAATAAAAGTCCAACCGTAGCTGAGATGCTGATAAGAGTCTGTTTAAAAATGCTCCAAGTGGCTATAGTAACAAAACAAGTTTGATAAATAGAAAGTTTACATAACTATGAAATGGTTTATTAGATTTATTTCTTTTGCTTTATCAACTCCAGTAGAAACATCCAAGAAATTATGAGATTTAGTCTAGTAATAATAATGAGGAAGGAAAAAAAATGAGGAACAAAGACTTTCTCTAAGATGCTGTATAGAAATAAAACAATCCTGGGATTTTCAAAACACTGAGTTCTGCATTTCTATTGGGATGATGAGTTTAACTATATGTGAACTAGGTTAAACTTCCAACCAAGTTATTTACTTCTTTGAGGAAAACTGCAAGATAGAGTTTGAATATAAATATGCACTAGGGGTACAAGAAATCAGTTACGGGTCAAGCAGAAACATCTGGTCTTTTTAAGAGTCCTGTTAATTTGAAAGCATTGACCAAAACAAGCTCAGTTCTGCCAAACATATTTTGGAATGGCTCAAAAAACGGAATTTGTCGAAAGCATTCGTTTCACCAGAGCAAGATGTGTCAGTAATGATATGCAACTCCCACTATTGACATTTTGACATAACAAGCTTGTTCCTAAACATAGCATGCAAATTTGTTTTCTATGCCTTTCCCCCAAATTTGATATAATTCTGGGTTTAAAAAATATTTTTAATTTGTATTCTTTAGAACGTGTCGGAGGAAGTGGTAGAAGGGGGTTTAAATTATCTATATCTGATGTCAGGAGTAAGACAGTGAATAATTTGTACATTTACTTATAGGAGGTTTTAACTATCATACAACTACTAAAGCATTGGGCATTTTATTTATAGGAGGTTACTTCATAGAACTCTATAAATAATAAAACTTCTGTTTACTTTCACAACACATTGCAATGTCCCCAGCCTCTTACACAATAACTTCTTCTGAGAGTTTCCAAACACCATAAGCTCTGTCTGGTCCAGGGATTAGAGAACCAAAGTTCAAGTCCTAGCTCTCCACTGACAGGCCTGCTCACCTCCAGGGCCCTGGGCTTCTCTGAGCCCATTTTCTGCTGTTGTGAGAATCACCTGAGAAAAGGAGAGGCTCTGCCTCATTACTGATATGCAACCTGCCTCCTCTTCTAAAGTTCTTGGTTTAATTTTTAAGCTCACTTTGGTTGTTCATCTGCCCTATAGTCATTTAATTAATCGAAGTTATTTTAGCAATGAGGGAGTTAGAGCAAAGAACAAGAATCACTTATTCATTCAACAGTATACCTGAGAGCTTACTGCCACAAGACACTCGTGAGAGCTGGCATTTATGGTGGATACTCTATGTGCCAGGCACAGGGGTAAGTAGTACTTTGTAATGCATTCACTCACAGATGTCTACACCAATCCTACAAGTAGAATATTATTATTGGTATCCCCAAGTTAGAATTAAAAGTCTAGGCTCAAGAGCCAAACTCTCTGGGTCTAAATCCGTACTTTGCTCACTCTTGGTGATTTTGGTCAAGCTATGTGACCTACCTGTGCCTCCATTTCCCCGCCCGTAAAATAGGGAATGCTGATAATGCGTCTACCTCATAGGGTTCTTGTCGGATTGAGTACATGGGTGTGCAATAAGCACTAGAAAACGAAAAGGTTAATTACCTTCTTCAAACCTTCACCACAGTTAGATGAACAGCAGAGATTCGAACTCGGTTCTATTGGATTATGAAGTCTGAGCTGTAAACAAGTGGTGAAAAGCTCCACGGACTTTCAGATTTTTTTTTTTATAAAAATACCAAAGTACCCAAATGTGAAATGCGCCAAAGATAGTAACAAGACATTTGAAACTGACTACTAGCTTTCCCACCCTTGACCGCTGGAATCATCTCCAGAGGCAGCAACTCATGAACAAACAACATGAGTCTCCCTGCCTCAGCACAGAGCTGGCAGCGCCCGCGAGGTCACTTATCGCTGGCTCTGACCTTGGCAACCTCCACCCGCGTCCCGGTCCCCTCAGCCTATCTCTGAAAACCACTATTTTCACTCCGAATCTCAACTTGAAGTTTGGGGAAAGTTTACTCAGCCAAAGCCCATCCTCTGCTCTGCACCTGGCAGGGGACTACTAATAGGCAGGGGAGATGGGCATGTGAGGGTGGGGGTGGAGAACGGTGTGTCCCTGACCTGCCCTGACAAGCTAACCTGGATGCTCTGTTGTCTTGGCCTTCAGCGCCACGTATTTTCCCTCGACAGTAACTTGGCAGGCTTTTCATGTCACTCTGGCATCGCTCAGATTATCAGTTACCCTTCAGAAAAAGGGCCCTGCGTTTCGATGGCTAAGGAACTTTGACAGGAAGAGGAGAGGTCCTGACTAGAGGAGGGGGCAGCATTCATCTTTTGGCACCGGCGAGTCAGTTTGCGGAGTTGGCTGAAGTGAGACCTGGAGGCATCTGGGAGACCCCGGGGTTCTGACTGCCCTACCCTGCTTTCGTTTCCTTCCCCCACCCCTGGCTTCCGGAGTATTGGAAGCCAGCTGGGTCCCCGGGGTCTCAGGCCGCCCAGAGGTTCGAGCCGCGCGGCGGGGTGGGGCGGCGCGGGGCACCGCCTCCCTCCATACCTTCTCTCCCCGTGGAGCACATAGGAGCTGCGGAAGAAGCCCAGGAGCTCATTCTCGATGAGCGCGTTGTAGATAATCTTCAGATTGTAATTCCTCTGCGCGTCCAGTGTCCTATTCAGCACCACCACTAAGACCTGGGTTTGCGGGTAGAGGAAAAAACCGGCCACAGGGACAGCCCCAAACGCCCTGTCCTCAGCCAGCTGCACTTTCTCCACCGCCACTCGGGAAGCGTGCAGCACTACGTAGCGGGTGGCGTTCCGGCACGCGATCTCCACGTTGACCTCCCCGGAGAAGGTGAAGTTCTCCATGAAGGCGGTGAGCATCAGATTGTAGTGCAGTGGCTTCAGGTGGCCGGACAGGCGCAGCTGCGTCCACGGCTGCCACGGCTCCCGCTCCTCCTCCGACGGCTGCTGGGCCGACGGGGTCCCCGGACTGGCCACCCCACCCGCATCAGGCTGCAAGGAGTCCCCGCCTGCATGGTGGTTGCGCCGGGCCGATCCGGGGAGGCTCCCGTTGCCGCCGCGCTCCGGAAAGCCTGCGGGGCCACCTTCGGCGCCTGGCGTGGCACTCGCCCCGCACTCGTCGAAGCGCAGGCTGAGCAGCACGGCGAGCATGGTGACCGCGAGCAGTGCCACGAGGGACACGGCGAAGGCTAGCACAAGCCGCTTGTGTACCGCGATGTGGCGCTCCGTGGTGCGGGGTCGCACTCCCACTGAGTCTGCCCACGGGTCGGAGAGCCCCCTGCCGCCAGTCCGAAGCGCGGCGTCGTCTTCCCCCATCCTGGCAGCGAAGGGTGAGCTGCTCTTCTCGGCCCCCTCCTCCTCCTCCTCCTTCTTCTTCTTCCTCTTCTTTTTCTTCTTCTTCTTTTTCTTCTCCTCCTCTTGCTCCCCCAGCTCGCCGTCCAGGGCCATCACACCGCCTCCTCCTCCTCCCCCGCCCCCTCCGGCACCCCCCGCGGGCTGGCCGCGCGGGCCACCGCCAGAGCAGGCATCGGAGAGCGCACGCGGGCCGAGGGCGCGCGACTGGGGATGCTGGCCCGGGTTCTTTTAAGACGGGTTCTGGCCACAAGCGACGGCAGCTTTCGCGACCCCCATCAGCCCCGCCTCACTCCGGACACGGGCTGCCGAGGCGCCGGGCTGCGAGCTCTGGGACGCGCCCAACTTGGAAAGCGTCTTGCTTGCCCAAGGCGCGCTACTTCTCGGGCGAGCACCCGGCGCCGGAGCACATGCTGCCCCCGCCCCTGCGCGCCTGCGACTCCCGGCTCTCCCTCCCCTGCGCCGCGCTCTCGCCTCGCTTTCCGCGGGAGCCTTCCAACCGGTCCTCGGCTGGGGAGAAGGACGGGAGCGGTGGGAAGAGCGAGGGTGTAGAGAGGGAAGTTAGGGCTTCCGCTTTCTCCCACCACTCCAGCGGCGGCGTTCAGTCCTCTGGGTGGAATGTGCTCTCAGCGGCAGTGACGGTGGCCACAGCACTGGAGGCACCCGAGCCATACACCCTGCAGCTGGAGAGGAAAGGATGGCCGAGGTGGGAGAGACTAGAGTGAACCAGCAGGAGGAAGTCCTAGAGCCGCGAAGCTACAACGGAGATCTGTCCTGGAAAAGCCTCCACCCTGGGCACTTTAAGCGGCGGTGGCGGCAAACGGCAGGAGGTTGCAGACCCGACAGCGAGTCTGCCTCATTCCAGTCTTGCTCTGCCCTCCGGAGATGACAAGTGAGAAAGAAGTGTCCGGCCGGCCATCCCCTTCAGGTAGATGAAGCTCTGGGTTTGCTCCATATCCCCAGGGGGAGAGCCGAAGTGCGTATGTGCGAGCGCGTGTGCATGTGTGTGCGCGTGTGTGCGTGTGTGTATATACACGGGCTCCGGTTTTAGATTGCCAGGGCTACTCCAGCTGCATTGAGGGACTGAAACTCCCCGAGAAAGGCAAAGGAGAGAGAGAGCGCGCGAGGAGGCAGGAAAGGCGGGAGGGAGGGGAGCGACTGAGCGGCAGAGGCAGGCACTGGGAGATTAGAGAGCTTTTCTCCGCTCTGTCACACCAGACACCCACAGCCACAGAGGGGGTTGCTGAGCCGCCTGCAAGAAGTACATTGTAAATCTTTAGCGCAACAAGCCCCACAGTCACCCCTCTTCCTGACTCCTCAGCCCCACCGCGCCCCACGGAGAGATCCTAGGAGCCTTTGGCTTTTAACATAGAGAGCAAAAGAAGAGCCTGCTAGGGAGATGTGGCTGTGTCAGATTTCACATCAAGCTCGCCAGAGGATTTGGAGGATTGTATGTAAATTGAAGTAAATTCTCCAAAACCTGACTGCATACATTACATTATACTGTGCGATGTGTCCAGGTGTGCAGTACTAAAATAATGGTTAGCAATGAAGCATTAAAATCCTCCGGAAGTAAAGGCCAAAGCAAGGTGATGTTTTCCCCATAGGATAATTTCCATCTTTAGATTGGGGAAATGATTAAAACACAATGCCTACAGTTTGGTCCTAACATTCAGGACCAAAAGCTTGAGATTGAGAAAAGCTGGGCTATGAGCTTAGTAAAACAGTGAACGAATACATTCCATGATTGGTCAGTTTTTCATTTCACCTAGCCATAATTACTTTCTTGCAGCTTTCCAGTGTTACCATGAACATTGTTTAAACTTTGTTAGGATAGTTGTCAATAGACAGTTTGCTGACAGCAGGCAGCATCAAAATAGGTTCATAGCCCATTGGCTGGTTATGGACTCTTGTCTGAGTTTATTGGAGTTTAAAATTATAGTGCAGAGTATGTATAAGTATGTAGGATATCCAACCCTCAGCATTTGTGTGAAGAACTCTAATTGGAACAATATTCAGAAAACAGCCACCCCAGAGGTGACAGCTAAGAAGCAGGAGTCTCCAGTGTTTAATAAAACAAAGTGTGATTGGCTTATGGGTTAATTTAAAAAGTGAATAATAGAAAGAAAATGCGGTAATTCCTTTTTACATGTTTCTTTCATGTCTTCAAATCTTGAAGGCATTTTACAAATCATGTCCATAGCTATTTTCTTACAAAAAGAAACAGTTAATGCTTCTGGCTTTGGAGTACTGAAAATAGGCAATTAAAATACTGTGTTTGGCTTTAAAAGCTTGACCAAAGAGACCAATTACATATTAACCTTAGCCTGATAACCACTAAAAACACAGCCCTGCTCGAGGAAGCCCTTTTTCATTTATCCCCAGATGGGATACATGCTTAATGCCATGCATTCTAAATGTCCATTTGAATCATTTTTAAATGATGATGAAAATAAGTGCCAGGGTGGGATTTTTTAAGCATGTTGTATGTGGGCCGTTAGCAACAGACCAAGGGAAATGCCACATTCTGTTCAAGTTACTTTTTTCTGCTCTGTTTTTAAATGTCTGTGCTCTTGCTGTCCATATGCATCTGGCTATATGCATTTTAAGAGTTGAGGAGCTGGGGTTCCTTGGTTTGTTTTCACAGAATCAGGAACTATAGTGCAAGCAAGTAAGAGGAGCCCTGAGATCCTCAGCAGGTCACCAGACTTCTCTGACTTTAGGGTTTTAAACTGGTAATTCAGTATTACTGATCCAGTAGCCATGGATTTAGTGCACTTGTTTATCAGAGGCTTCTGGAATCCTCCCCCCCGGAGTCTAAGAACCACTGCCTAAAGGAAGAAGTTACCCACTAAGGGATCTTTAAGACTTTCTCTTTCTAAAACATTAGTCAAGAAAAGATTCAAAGAAGGCATTTTCTGTTTGCCTTTTTAAAAAAATGTGTACAAATGTGTGGGATACATGAGAAATTTTGTTACATACACATAATGTTTATTTGTGTAGTGATCAAGTCAGGGTATTTAAAGTGTACATCACCTGAGTATAATACATTTTTGCAAGGTATAGTCACCCTATTCTGCTGTCAAACATTGAACAGCTAGATTCCTTCTGTCTTACTGTATGTTTGTACCCTTTAACCCAGTTCTCTTCATCTTTCCCCTTTCCCTCACTCATGGTCTCAGTCTGTTATCTCTTTCTTCTCTTTACCTCCATCTATTCTTCTTTGTATTTTATCAATGTGTGTATGTACTTCTGAAAATTACTACAAGGAAAGTCTCAAATATTTCTTACTAGCTCATGGATTCCCCTTAAATGTAACTTAGCATAATAAAACTTACTATCAAGATCAAGTAGGTAAATATTTCCTCCTTTCATATCAGTGTTACAAAGGTTTTCAGTGAGTTTTCTTTTTTAAATTTCTAAAAGTATATAGCACACTTTCCCAAAGAAGCAAGCACTTTAGTAAAATAATTTTTAAATATTATTTTTCTAGAGAATGTTCATTCTACCTTCAAAGCAAAAGTGGAGGGGTGAAATTTCAGAGTGTGCACCTCAGAAAAATATTAAAGACATAATTTACTAATATTCCTTTTTAAAGTTGCTTTCAGTGTTATGGGTCACTGGATTCGAGATAGGTTTGATTTTGCCAATACTAGAGCCATGTGGTGCTGTAAACAGGGAAATTAAACTTCCCGAAGTACCTGATGCTTCTCTCAGAAACATGTTTATTTGTTAGGATAATTTTATGATTACTTTATTTAGCTAATAAATATCACTAAAGTCATGATGTGGCCATATTTGATTCAGGGGCTTGTAAAAGTAAAAATTGTCTGAGTATTTAATATACATGAGGCCAAACAGAAGTTGTTTTAAATAAAATCTACACCTTGGTCCTGAAATGATCAAAATGAACTATCTTCGGTGAATGTATTGGCTTCAGGGTCTTACTCTTTGATTGTTTACAATTTAACTGCCTTTTTTTCTTTTCTTTTCACACTGGTTTGTATATAGAAGCACACAGTTAGGTGTCTTTGGGTACTCAGTCTCTCCACATGTGAGTAAAACCTCATGTCCAGAAACAGCTTGGCTCGGGAGAAAGAGCTAGATCCTGATCACCTTCATCTTCCTCCATTGTCCTAACCCAGTTACTTAATGGACTCAATTTCTCAGTGTGTTAATGTAAAGGAGTTAGATTTGGGGGTATCTTTCTGCTCTGGACTTCTGTGAAAAATATACAGAAGCTAATATACTACCCTCTTTATGTTCTCAAAATATATTTAATTAATCTTCATGAAAAGCAAAAAAAAAAATTCAATTAAAAACTAAAACTATAATGGGTAAATAAATTTTATAAAAGCACACTGTACTAGAAAAAGTACAGGGGAAGCAAACAAATCTTACTATTCTGGCAGTCAAAACTAGGCTGATGTATCATATGAGAGGGATATGTTTCTGAAGACCTCCCTCAACTGGAAACCAATATGAAAAAAGAATGGTGAAGTTTCTGTTTAGCAGCTGAAGTGGTGCCGCCATGTGGCAATAGCAAAACAGCAGTTTGAAATTTGAAACTGATCATTTGATGAAATGTTTAATTTAGAGAAATTAACATTACTGCCAAGTTTATTAATATTTTTATATTGCAAACTTTCAAAATTTTATAACATTTGACCCACTGATCTGTTGACGTTGTGGGGTTTCAGATAAGAACTACCCTTCCAGACAGAACATTCCTCAAGATCTTGAAGATGAGGAAAGAATTATTTAAAATTAGCTATAATTGAGATAGTGAAATTTCATGATTTCTGTAGTTTGTCACAACAATTAACACCTTCATTTAACTGTTAATTGTCTGACTCGTTATTTAAAAGGATTAATCTAAATGGAATGTACATCTAAATTTGATTATATCTTTTTACCTCATAAAAACCTGTGAAACCATGAATTTGTTTTTATCTTTTTTCATTTTTTATTTTTGCTTTTTATTGTATTTATTTTAGAGATTAGGTCTCACTCTGTCGCCCAGGCTGGAGTGCAATGGTGTGATAAGAGCTCATTGCAGCCTCGTACTTGAAGTTGTTTTTAACAGAAACATTTCCTAACCTATTAATATAATACTATGTGTTATTAGTCCCAGAAAAGTCTCCTGAGTATGTTTATACCAAGCTAGAACAAGCCTCACAGCATAAAATGGATATCTCTAGAGAACAAATGTAAGGAAAAGAGTGACCAAATAATTCAAGGATCATTTCCAATTTTAGCATTACATGTTATATCCAAAGAAAGAATTAGTATCTCAAGAAAGTTATATCATTATTTGAGGGGCTCTAATGCTAGGTTAAAACGCTTTAGCATTCACTGTAGTCTCTTTGGTTTATGACTTCTATAAGAAAGCTCTATAAAAAGGCAAAGTTTATATCATGGAAATGTTTACAATTTGTTCATGAAACATGCAAACATAATATAGACCAAAGTCTACAAACAATAGAAATTAAGTATTGTTCCGGAAATGTTTCCATTGAACTAGTTAATTTGTCTAGTCACTCAAGAAATTGAAGTAGTGAATATACTCCTATAATTGTTACCATGAACTTAAATTGCTCACATCCACGTTTCCAGATAAATATGGCAGGAAGAGTTAATGAAAATAATAATAATCGCTAAGATTTTTCAAGGGCTTAACTTGTGCCAAGTATTTGTCTAAGCATTTTATTCTGTCTTATGTAATCATGAAAGTCACTGCCTTCAGGTCAATGCTATTATTTCTTCCACTTGACAAATCAGGAAACTGAGGCTAAAAAAGATTAAATATCTTGGCCAGAGTCATTTAATTAGTAGATGGCAGAGCCATAATTCAAAGCCAGCAGGTCATTTCATTACCTTTACACTTAACCTTTATGTCATACTCCTTCCTGAAAGGTAAGCCAAATGTGAACTATCCAATTGCATAATGAATACTTGCTACATAAATTATGAAGTCAGTGCCAGGCACTATGCTAGGGATGTATCACTGAAGCAAACATGCCTGGTCTATACTCTCCTTGGAGAGGACAGTGCCTAGTACATGATAAGTGCTATGTATTTGTTGAATAAATGAATAGAGAATAATCTAGTATGACCCTGAACAGATAAATAATTATAATTTTGTAAGATAATGATAAAAAGAAAACCCGACAACATTATTACTCCTGGATTGAAAACTAAGTAATTGAAAGAGTTGACTATAGCTTATTTTCATACTGCAGAACAAGCAGTTTACATGCTTTAAGAATCTTACCTCTTCAATGCATCCAAAAATATATATTTAACCCAGGCTTATTTGACGGCACAAATTTACATAATTTGAATGGTGCCTCACCTATTTCAAACCATGAAAAGTATCTGCTTCAAAGGCACAATAGACAAATATTAATGTAAAGTCACATAAAGACATCTGCTTTATTTCATCCACATGTATCTTCTAGTCCATGTACTTTTTTCTGTCTTCCAATCATTTATTTCCCATTCTTTCATTTAATAATAAAATAGTTTATCATTTAAAAACTTCGCTTACTACAGATAGATTCTGCTTACTACATACATGTTTATCAATATAGCTGTTTAAATGAGGTAATTACAGTATTTTCTTGAATCTGAGTAACAAATGATTATTATAAATGGGTTGATGAAGAGACATTGGAAGAAATATGGTGAAATTTTTCTTTTAGATAATGAAATATCACTAGTATTGAGGTCATATAGCTGTATGTAAAATTTAAAAGCTAATTTTGAACTACAGTGTTTTCTTATTTTTAATGATGTATAACATAATATAAAATATATATAGTTTTGCTAAGTGAGGATTCTGGTCAAAGATACAGTCATGTTAACATGAGAAACACCCCTTCTGTTAGAGAATAGATCACAATGTGTGTATATAACAAATATACAACAATAATTACAATTGTTTTATTTTAAAACCTCACTGAATTCCTACTTTCAAACTACGGGAAAAGATGTATTCTGATTTTTTTCTTCAGGTACTAGATCTGTACATAAATAATACATTTTCTTAATCGTGAACTGAAAAATAGCTCTTCTTTGGGGGGAGGGGGATCTATGCCTTTTCCTTGCTTATATGCAGAGATGTTTGCTAGAAAATTACCAGTTTCTTCCACCACATGACACTATAAGAATCCTTCATGACACTATAAGAAACCACTTTAATTTCAGGTTTACACACCAAGGCTACACCAGCATCATATCATTTTTTCTTTCTCTGTACATGTTTTCCTGAGAGTATTGTCCCATTCACATCCCTATATATGCTCTGAAGTTGCTCTCCAGGTGCCTTGAAAGTTAGGTGAAAAATATATTTGGGGATCCAAGAATTAGTCCTGAAGTTCAAACAATTAGACTTTGGCTAAAATGGCTTTTTCTTGGTCATTAAAAAATGTATTTGTATGCTATAATTACAAATACTAAATCTAAATATGTTAGTATACTTTATATTATAAAGTTAAATATGTTGGGTCTGTTTTTTTACATTTATATTAACAACATTAAGCACTAGGCACTATACAAAAGATAAAAGAGAAACAGAGTTTATAACCAAATAATAATCATGGAGTCTGTATCTGGAAAGAGAAATAACTTTCCTCCAAAATAACTACACAAAAAGTTCAATTACTAATTCTTGAAAATAGCCAGCTGCTTGATGGAATGGAACTTTTGGATCTAGAACAGTCTCTATTAAATAAAAACAATGAACCTAAAGATGACTGTTTTGAGTTATTGGCATATTAAAATTTGGTATCACTTTATGAAATAAATTTAATTCTCACAATAGAATTGATGTAATATCTAACTTGCCTGTGATCTTCACTTTTGTCACTTTTCTCTTTGGTGCCACCTTGTGGGTCAGCCAGTAACAATACATATATAGGGTTTGGAGGGTTTTTAGGTTTTTAACTGTGCTTTTATTAAAGTTAGACTTACAAAGAAATGTGATACAATTCACATGTGAGGCAATTTTGTTTGTTTTCTCAGAGAAGCAACCACTTCACAAGAAGATTCTGAAGTTGGCCATTTTGAACCCCAGAACAGTTTCTCATAGATTAGAAATATTGGAATCTGCACAGAAATCGATATTCATTTACAAGATCATCATCAAGCTTATCTTGCATAACATAAGTGGCAAGCTCTGACTTGTGATTTTTTCATAATAAAAATGTTTTTTAACTCAGTATCATCATTTCTACAACAGTGTCCCATGATCATTGATTCTAGGTGATTTGAAACACTGTTTAGTCCTGTTTTAGAAAAAGCTCCTGTATCTGATTTAGTCTCATATGCAGCTTACTTCTAACATCAGATTGAATTTGCATTGAGTTACCTTACTCAGTTTGTTTTTTAATTATGTTACACTTACAAGGGAATAAGGAAAAGTCAGTATAGTGTGTTGAAATGTCTTTTAATTGAGACAAACAGGAAATGTGTTATAGGTTCCCAAACCTTCTTCATGTATTAGAGGTGTTATAATAATCTTTTGAATAGCCAAGTGAAAAGGAATGGTTTCACCTGAACATGTTAGAATTTATTGCTACATTTTTTGTGTGTTGTGGTGGAGAAATAAATTTTTAAATTGCATTTATGGAGTCATTTCAGAACAAGTAGAAATCATATGTAATCTGGTCACTTTGAATGTGTAAGTGTTTGTATCTGAACTCCTCCTGCCCTATTAAGAGTTGAAGGTTGTACTATATGTTACTCAAAAAGTAATTTTCCCCGGATGTGCAATAAGGCCTCAGATTTGACCTATAACCTGAATGTCATAAGCTATCCATTATCTATGCTGGAAGCACACCACCACCAACAAAAAAATTTTAAGTATTTTTATAGGCTTGCTAAAATCCGATTATAGAACCAAGGCAGTCAAATACCATGAGTAAGACTGCAGAAACCCTAGAATTTAACTCCCTGGTTATTCTTAATGAGTGAATACTATGCTTTGTGTCTAAAAGCAATGTATTACACTTTCCAATTCAGGAAATGCATTTTAATTGCTATACCCATTGATACATCAATCTGTCCATGACATTCTGACATATATATCCAGTTTCCTATGGATTTGGTATAGGAGCAAATTAAAAGATACACTAGAATGGTAACATTTAATCTATAATCCTCCATTTAACCTTTATGTGGCTGTCACTGAACAAGTCCTGTCTTTAGGGTTGAACCAAAAAACAAAAACAAAAAACAAACATGCACACACACTAGAGAAAGTGTGTTTTTTAACCTGGAGACTGTGAAAAAGTTTTGACCATTCCCCCACCCCCATGCTTCAACTTTAGCTTTGATAGTGAGAGTATGTCTTCCTTCAGTTTAAGTTGAACATACTTCTGCATAAGACCCTCCAGAAAACCTCTTGAACACATACAGTTTTGGGGGCATTGGGGACTGAACTATGTACAAGTACGTGATACTTCAGCACACAATTCCTGGGATAAATTTTATCCTCTTCTCATTGTTATTCTTATTAACTACATGGGGTTTTTTAAACAAGTTACCAGAAGCAAAACACATTTTACCTTTACTCCGTTACATGTTTCAAATTAAGCAGATCCTAATTAATTGGGTTACATTATATAACAGTAGCCTTTTTAATATAATATGGTTTTTATGATCTCTCTTTGATTTTTCTTAAAATGAGACCACACTAAGCGGTGGCTCAAGCCTGTAATCCCAGCACTTTGGGAGGCCGAGATGGGCGGATCACGAGGTCAGGAGATCAAGACCATCCTGGCTAACACGGTGAAACCCCATCTCTACTAAAAAATACAAAAAACTAGCTGGGCGAGGTGGCGGGCGCCTGTAGTCCCAGCTACTTGGGAGGCTGAGGCAGGAGAATGGTGTAAACCCAGGAGGCGGAGCTTGCAGTGAGCTGAGATCCGGCCACTGCACTCCAGCCTGGGTGGCAGAGCGAGACTCCGTCTCAAAAAGAAAAAAAAAAGATTTTCTTGACATTTCTGAGAATTTCATTTTCAGTTTCAAGAAATTATTTATTCATTTAATCTTTCAATGTGGAAAAGTAATGAATATTGATTCATTTTTAGAAGCGCTAACATTCAACTAGGTAAACTTCATATGTGACGGCTATTGATGTTCTCCTTCATCTTCTAGACACAAAATCAAAGTTATTTAAAGTAAAGGATTTGTTTCAAATCAATGTATGTCTACAAGTTAACATTAATGTTTACAAACACTTTCTGTGATCATTGTATCTTATTTGGGTGTATATATGTCTTTATATCTATCTGTAAAGATATAGTTGCAAATAGATGAGAGATGAATGTTCATGTTTCTATATGGTCTGAATAAAAGTGTTATCACTATGCTAACCTGCAGTGTTATAAAATGCACCAATAGCTCTTTATGCCACTCCTTCATTTTCAGTGGTTACCAAGATAGTCAAATTAAACTGCTGATGTGATAATCATCCAAACATTTAATTCTAACACTAGGATTATAGACTTTTTTTATTTCTATGAGATTTACCTATAGTAGATTTCTGTTTAATGTTCAATGTTCTATAGCAGTTTCCTTTTAAATGTTCAGAGCAGGAGCTATACCCACTAGGATGTGCAAATAATCAAGTCTTAGCAACATTATAAAATATAATCCACATTATGAATCAAACAGAACGAGCCTTCAGATCTGATTGCCTAAGGCTCAAAATGTTAATGCTCCTGAAACACCTTGTACATATTAGCTAGTTGAAATTGCATTAAAACAAGAGAACGAATTGTAGTCTTGACCTCAGTCTCACTTCACCAGTCTTTGCCTGCTCCTGCCAGCCTGAGAGGGGAGCTTCTGCTCTGTAGATGGATGGACAGCTGCTGATCTTCCCCTCCTGTCTGTTCCCACAATTCCAAAAGAATTAGGCCTGAGGAACTTTATCTTCTGGTGTTCTATTGTGAACTGACTTTATTAAATTTTTTCCAAAGTTCAGTGTTCTTCAGTTCTTTCTTGGGAGTGCAAATTGAAGAAACACAGAGTCAGTTCCAAATGAACTGAAATTGTTTTGCAAAAAATTAATTCAAACAATAATGCCATGGAAAAGCACTTTGAATTTTTCAATTCCCAGGCTATTGATTCTAAAAAAGAAACAATTCTAAATTATCCACATGCTCTCATTTATTAGTCTAGAGCTCTTGCCCAAAGAATTATTTGCCAAGGTAATATATAGAACATCAGGATGATTTACTTGCTTTTCTAATACCATTTTGCCCACAAACTCTATGGAACTGAAAGCATGTCAGCAGCAAAAGAAGGTCCACTAGCAGCTATAAAAGAGAGCTCACTAATGAACAATAAATATCTAAAAGTAAAAGGAAAGGAGCTGAATTCCATTTTCAAAAGCCAAACTTCTGCAGTAGGTAAATATCACAGATAGCATTGCTTATTATTTATAATCACCAAGAATAATCTATCATTTATTTAAATCCTCAAAATATGTCGCTGCCAGCCACATTTCCACCTGCAGAAAAGTTTGTTATGACTGCCTGGTTTTGAAAAGTCCAGACAACTTTACACTAAACTTAATAACGTTCATTTACTCAAAAGCTATTCTAAAATTGTGTAGTTAATGAACACTAAGTGAAAGTTAGTGCTTTAACTGAAAGATAATTTTCTATACCCTTTGGAGTCCAGTCCAGTACCATCAAGATCTGGGAAAATACAACTGGTAAGCACTTTGACTTTTCCTCAGAAAATCATTATCTACTTCCTTCATACTTACTTAACATCTCAAGAAGAGGAAAGAAAGGCAGGGGGAGGGGAAATATCTAAAATTTTAATCTAAATCTTTCTTAAACTGTGCCTTTCAAATATGTAAATACTGTGTGAAAGGGCTGTAAAAAGTAGTATCTAGTAATGACTTCCAACTCTGTAACTTGGTATAAGCCTTATGGAAAGTAATTTACCAACGGCTGTCAAAATTCACAAATCTAAAGACTGTGGCAAGACTCTTGAGATACCTTGTAACTATTGTCATGATTCTCTTCTACTAGAATGAAAGTTTCTTAAAGGGCAGGAAACACATATGTTCATTTCTGTATCCACAGAGCAAGCAAAAATTCTGAGACATACTGTTCTTCATATGCATATTTCAAATGAATGAAGGCTCCATTTGGTAGTATTTATCATCAGCTTCTTGGCCCTTACTACTCCCTTCTCTCATTTAAAGCTTGTGTCCTCTTCCCTGCCCAGCACTCTTTTGGTTGCATGCCTGATAAGGGTGCTCTTCAGCTTGGCCTCCTTTGACTTTATTCCTCCCCTGTTCTACTTTTGGAGTCTCAATAAACTCTCGTTTCTTATAGTGGAAAAATGCATTTATAAATCAAGACTGCGCATTGAATTTGCTCATTGCTGCTCAGGTGTTGTTGCTCCCACGTCCAGTTGCTCCCAGTGAGCCACTCTACTGGAGTTGGTCCCACAGCCAAGACCCTACTCTTCACTAGCTCTAGCCTAGAAACTTGTCACCAGAGCATTAATCTACATTTTGGAGAGGATTACCTACCAAAAAGAACTGTATCATTTTTCCTGAATAAATAATATGTTCTAGAATCAGTGTGTGATCCTCTCAGCTTCCTTTTTGGAAACCAAATGATGGTTCTCCTGGAGAAATAATTCAACTAAATGTTGAAACAATTTAGGCTGTACAACAGAGTCATACTTGACAGAAAAGTTAGATTTTGAAATCAGCATATAAGATAAGAAGTACCTAATGTCAAATTTTCACTTGAAAAAAAATTCCTAAACTGTGTACACATTGCAGTAACCATGATTTTGCAGATCCTTTCCTATACAGCAACATGTATATATAGATGTGCATAGAAAGTATGTGCCATCTTACAATATTTTCAGTATTTTAATTAAGTTGAATTTGAATAAATAAAATACTCACATGCTATAACTTGACTATTTTAAGAACACTGCTACCAATTCACTACTATATTTACGTGATGCCTAAATAGCCAGCCAATGCAGAAAGGTCAGTTAGAAAATGATGCCAATGCTTGCTTTTCTTTCTTTCCATTGAAAGGGTGCCAGTGAGTGTCAGGGTCCACACAAAGTGGGAGCTGGAGTGGGCATGAAGGCAGTTTGACGGGAGTCAGGGTCTATGGAGGGAGGGCTGCTGAGCAGGGCAGAGGCCTGGTAGAATCAGATGCTTGGCTCCTCACAGGGAGTCCACTTTCCTAATGCTGGAGAAGGTACAAATATGGAAAGAGGAAAAGTTGAGGTGAATGATGTGGTATTAGATTGCAATTGGAAGAGTGGATATATAAGTATATATGACATGTAAATAAACATGGATTTAAGGGTCTGTCTGTATGTATCCATTGAAGGAACCTGGGAGCAACAATGCCTGAGCAGCAATGAGCAAATTTAATGCCCGGTCTCGATTTCTAAATGCATCTTTCCACTATAGGAAACAAGAGTTTATTGAGACTCTAAAAGTAGAATAAGGGAAAAATAAGGAGCTTTGAACATGTTGGGCCAGAAGGTAAGAAAGTTCTCAGAAAAACAATGAGAACATGACCAAATAATCCAGGAGCCACCTTGAAGGAGCTCCTACTGACCAAATCTGGAAAAACTTAAGCATAAAAATAAGTAATGAGAATAATGGGATTATAATCCACTGCATAAAGAGGAACCCATGAATCCACAATTATATAATAAGTAAATAGGTAAATGGGAAGAAGATAAACGGTTAAGAGATTGGGTAAGAGATTATTTCTTAAATTAGAATGCCAAGTAATAAATACAAAAGGAATTCAAGCAAGACATCAATAAATGCTAAAATTAGTGGATGAAATGGAGATGAGAAACAGAATTTTACAGAGCTTCAAAGTATCTTTCTACAAAATGTTTAATTACAAAGGGAGAAAAAGTTAACGTTACAGTGGAGAAACCTAACAGACACTATCTGATGAAGCGATCAAAGTTAACACTCCCAGTAATTGGAAAAATCAATATCATACGTCACTTAATCAAATGCAATGAGAAAAACACAACATCACTTCTCTAAAATTTATAACCTGGTTATAATCAAGAGGAAACATCGGACAACAGAAATTTGGAGAACTTTTATTGAATAACTGACCTTCGAAAATGTCAAGGTCATGAAAGTCAACTAGAGATTGCAGAACTCATTCAGACTAAAAGAAGGTAGAGAGACATGGCAGACAATGGAGTGTAATGTCTTCTCCTGAACTGGACCTTTTTACTATAAAGACATTATGAGAACAATTGGCAAAACTTGAATCGGGTCTCTGGGAGAAGTATATTCAGGAGTCCACAATACTATTCATACAAATTTATTAAATTCATTCATGCAGATTTTCTGTAAGTTTGAAATTATTTGAAAATGAAAAAATAAAACAAAACCAACTTTATTCTTATTAATTCTTTTTTTAAGCTCTCACTGCAACTCTAAAGTTATACAAGCCAAGAAAGGAACATTAATGGGAAATTAATGACAGTATCAATAAAATGGAAAAGAAGATGAACTAATTACATAACGTCAACCAACCAGTTTTTTCAAAACAGGTTTTACTGTTTGGGGTTTGTCTACTCTGCTGGCATCCTGTAGGTACCAGCTTTGCTTATTCACATTTTCCCTTCACATAGCCTGTGTACCCATTTTAAACACAGCAGAAGATACTTTGAGAATACCTTCTGCACTACTTTTATCTTTCATTTTCTTTCCTTTTCTTACCTTCCTTCCTACTCTCCTTTATTTTTGGAAGCTGCAGTCACCCTACTGGAAGAACCTATTCTGAACATAAAGTAGTTTGCCTCATCCTGCTCATCCTCATGACAAATAGGTTAAGTAGCATCTGGTGAGACAAGAGAAAAGAATAACTACACATTTACTCTTCTGCACCCTCATCTTCTACCCAGCTGTCTCTCCTCCCTCTTCCTCTTCATCACTATTTCCTCCTTCTTTGGACCAGAGATTTAAACTGTCCTTAAAATTTATTAAAGAGAAGTGGACCTCCAGCAAATTTTCTTGCCCCTGTAATCTAAAGTATTCAAACTCCTCACTTGAAACATGAAAGAAAATCAGGGTGTAAACGTTCCCCTTTTTAAACTTTTTCATTTTCTCAACCATCTTCCTCTGCATTAAGTCAGGGCTTTGTAACAGTCTGCCACTCTAAACATCACTTGTCAGGAATGTGTGAAGTTATTAAAAGAGAAAGAACTTTAGAAGATCTAAATTCAAATTACCTTGACTACCATTCTTTAGTAATAAAAGGGGAGGTAGAAAGATTTAGACAACCATCAGATTGTCTAAAATCTCCAGCAATATTCATCCATCTAAAGCATCTGCGAAACAATGACCCCAGGTTATATTGGGAGAGATATTTTAGCTCTCTTGCCTGAAGCTAACTCACAGAAACTTGGGAAATGTCAAAAATCCCTTATTCGAAATGCTTGGGTCAAGAAGTGTTTTTGGATTTCAAATTCTGGAATATTTGCATATACATAGTGAGATATCTTAGGGGTGGGACCCAAGTATAAACACAAAATTCATTTATGTTTTATATGCCCTTTAAATACCATAGCCTGAAGGTAATTTAATATAATTTTTTTAATAGTTTTGTGCATGAAACAAAGTTTTGACTGTTTTGTTGACTGTGACCCATTACCTAAAGTCAGGTGTGGAATTTTACACTTGTGACCCGGAGTGCATCATGTTGGCATTCAAATAGTTTTGGATTTTGGAGCGTCAGATTTCAGATTTTTGGATTAAGGATGTTCAACCCGTATTAGATAGCCTGGTGCTTTTCTCCTCATAATCACTCCAATAATTATGAAAGGATAATCATAAAGATGGCAACAATTACAACAAAGATGATTTAAAAAATTAAGCCGGCCGGGCGCGGTGGCTCAAGCCTGTAATCCCAGCACTTTGGGAGGCCGAGACGGGCGGATCACGAGGTCAGGAGATCAAGACCATCCTGGCTAACACGGTGAAACCCCATCTCTACTAAAAAATACAAAAAACTAGCCGGGCGAGGTGGCGGGCGCCTGTAGTCCCAGCTACTTGGGAGGCTGAGGCAGGAGAATGGCGTAAACCCAGGAGGCAGAGCTTGTAGTGAGCTGAGATACGGCCACTGCACTCCAGCCTGGGCGACAGAGCGAGACTCCGTCTCAAAAAAGAAAAAAAAAAAAAATTAAGCCACTTGGCAGCACTATTTGTGGCCTCATAAAAATGATTCCCAATGTCACAATTCCCTCTGAGATTCCCGCAATAAAAAACTATTGGAACTAGAACTGCATACCGTACTCACTGGTCATTTCCCATGATGCCATGTTCAGGCATAGCTGGTATGCGTGCTGTTTGCTTTCACCAGTGGAGCCATTCTCAGTAAGCTTCATCTCAGTGCTGATGACAGCCTGGGTCTGTTCTTCTGGCCCAGGATCTTCTCCACATCTCTCAAAGGACTGCAGCTCTCCTTAGATATTCTGTGTGCCACAGGAAGGGGCTTGGATGTGTTCCCCAATTTACAGCAATCTCTTTTCAACATGGTAACTAATGCAAGTATTAGACCACAAGGCTTCTCTTTGGAAACTTGTCCAAAGGAGGTTGTCATCTCTGTTATTCATTCATTCATTCGTTCATTTATTCAATAAATATTTATTAAGCAACAACTGTGTGCCACGTACTGTTTTTGGCATAGTGAACAAAACAGATTAAAACTCCTAATCTTGTGGAACTTGCATTGTAATAGGGGAGACAGACAAATTTTTTAAAAAACAAGTAAAATAGATAGGGAGAAGAAAAAGGAGATAAGGAGTGCTGGGCCCAGGAAGAAGGGTTACAATACTAAATATGATAATTAGGGAAGCCCTCAAATTTGAACAAGGATCTGTAGGAAGTGAGATATGTTGATATCTGGGGAAGAGGGAAAAACAAAAGCAAAGGAATTGATACAGGAATGTCGCTGGTGTCTGAGATATGGCAAGCAGGTCTAGATGGCCACAGTGGAGTAAAGTAGGAAAAAAGGAAAAGTAGGTAGGGTTGGAAAAATAATGGGGAGCCAAGACTGGATAAGGTTTTGTAGGCTATTGTAGGTACTTTGACTTCTACTAAATGATGGAAAGCAACTGATAAATGTTGATTTTCAATTGGGAAGAGCCATGAAAGTTGATGGATGGTCAACTTTTGACCTGAGGAATTACATGACCTATTGTAGGTTTCAGAAAAGTCCTTCTGGTAGATTTGATGAAAATTCACTGAAAGATAAAAAAGAGGGTAATTGAAATAATCCATGCAAGAGATGATTGTAGCTTGGATAAGGATGGTAGTAGAGGGGTCGTGAGAAGTGATTGAGTTTTGTTGAAGGATTATACATGGCGTGTAGGTGAGAAACCTCAAGGTTGATACCAGGATGTTTGATCTGAGCAGCTAGATGGATGAAGTTGACATTTATCACAGGACAGTTCCCCAAATGGCCCTGGACCCATCCAATTCTCCCCCTTTCTTGTTTATAGTTACCAAGAATAATTGTAGAATGTGCTGGGAATGCAATGTCCTGAGATAAGGAGGAACTGCTTGAAACAGACTGGACCTTATTCCTGTACTTCTTAGGGAATGTAACATCTCAAGTTCAAGAGGAACTGCCTGGGACAGCCCGGGGATTGTTCCTCTCTCCTAGGAAGGAAGGTCACCTCCAAAGCTTATCCATTGAGTCACACTACCCCTGTGGTGGTGGGCTGCCTCTCCAGGTTCCTCAGCCGTGATGCAACTGAAGCAAGCACAATCAAGACTCCATCTCCTCAAGGCAGCTCTCTCGAACCTTGGGGAACCTACTCATAATGGATCACAGGCTTCTTTTGTTTTGTTTCTTCCTGCTTATCTGTAAGTAATTAACTTGCTGCATATAATGTGTTGCATATGAGTGTGTTCTGTCTCAGACTCAGGGAATTGGTAACACTGTAGCCGAGGACGCAGTGGACAGAAGTGTTCAGACTCCTGTTCCCTGTGGTTGACGCAGTGATGATAATCTCTGCTGTCCTCCACAGAGTGGAAGTCCTCTCTTGGGATTGGTTATTGGTGAAACCACTTCCCAATTTATTAAGATGGCAAAAGCTTAGGGAGGGGCAGATTTGAGGGGAAGATCAAGATTTTTCTGTCAGTATTGCGAATAGTCAAGAATATGTGGTCCAAGAAGTAATCATTATCTTTGGCATTGTGCAAGTCGTTAGTGACCCTCACATGAACAGGCTCAGTGTTGGAGTGTTGGAGGAAAATACCTAACTGAAGAAGGTTCAAGAGTGAATGGAAAAAGAGCAGTAGTACGTGGAGAGTACAGACAAGTATTTCCAGGGGTTTTCTTTAAAGAGAGATGGAGAAAGGGACATCACTTTTGGATGGGGAGAGAGTTAATTATAGTATGTTTATATGCTAATGGAAGATATCTACTAATGGGGAAAATCTTGATGCAAGAAAGAAAGGGATTTGTTGGAATCTTGTCCTATAACAGGTGAGAGGGGATGGGTTCTAGAAGAAAAGCATTTTGTTTGAGGTCAGGCAATTCATCTGTAGGAACCAGTAGGAAGATGGGTACCTGTGGTAGTGGATGTTTGTGAACATTCTTTTCTTTTCCATTGTTTCTATTTTCTCAATAAAATGGGAAGCAAAAATCAGCTGAGTGAAGATGAGGAAGAAGGTGTTAAAGGTTTGAAGAGAAAAAAGGAAAAGGATATACTAATCTAAGGGGATGCATAAGCAGAACATAGATAATGAATATGCTGGCCCTTAGGATTGTTGGGCGTAAATGCTCATATGATATTGGTGGTTACAAATTTGAACTTTCTCTAAAGCCAATTTTTGCATGTGTGTGCAGGCCTGGAGTAGTTGGAGAGGTGGGTTTAATAGAATTGAGGATCAAGCAGCTACAACCAGAGAAGAGTGGGACAAGGCAGATAAAGGATATTGGCAGGGGAACAATTATAAACATGGACCATGATCAAAACTGAATTGGAAGGAAAATAGGGATAAGAGGGGTGGAAGGTTAAAAATAGTGAAAATGAGATAGAATGAATAGATTGTAGGTCCCTGTAAAGTTGAAGAAGTATTATTATGCAGTACTCATTATTGAAATGAGGTCACTATGCTTAAGGCACAGTGAATCCTAGAAAATAGTGGCTTTTGTTTCTCATTAGGCAATACATTCCTCTTTGCTCCAGAATGTAACATACATGTATCCTTTTCTGTACTATTATTTATTAAGAATTCATACTTAATTCCACTGACTGCCACTCAATTTTAATGTACAGTAGGGAATTCCTGTACTATATATTATGAATCCATTCCTTTGAATTTCATTTATAATACTTCATGACTGACACCTGGCTTTCAACCAAGACTCAATTTTCATACCAAACCTCATCATCATAAGCCCCCAAATTAACAGGATGAGGAGGAAGAATTGGCAGGCTAAAGAAGATGATTATATCAATTAATGCAGAGAAAGCACTTGATAAAATCCAATATTCGTTTGTAATTAAAAACTCTCAGCAAGTTAGGAATAGATAGGAATTACTTCAACTTAATGAAGAGTATCTTTAAAAACCTTGAGTATTTTCATAAATTATAACAAATGTAGCACTCTGGTGGTGAATGTTGATAAGGAGGGAAGCTATAGATGTGTGGGGAAGGGAGATATGTGAGCAATTTCTGTACCTTCTACTCAATTTTCTGTGAGCCTAAACTTGCCGTAAAAAATAAAGTTCATTTTTTAAAAAAACCTACAGCTGTCATTCTTAATGCTGAAAGACAGAATGCTTTTCTCTAAGATAGGGAACAAGGCAACGATTCAGTTCTCACCACTCCTATTCAACATAATACTAGAAGTTCTAGCCACTGAAATGGGGGCAGGGTGGAAATAAAAGAAGAAAATAAATAAAAAGCATACAGTTTCAAAAGGAAGAATTAAAATGGTCCTTATGTGCAGATGACATGATTGTCTATTTAGCAAATTCCATGGATTATACAACAATAAAACTCCGAGAATCTAAGAAGTGATTTCAGCAAGATCACAGGATATAAGATCAAGATGAAAACCAATGTCATTTCTATATACAGTAAGTCCTCTCTCTTAATATCATCAATAGGTTCTTGGAAACTGACTTTAAGCAAAACAACATAAAACTAAACCCAATTTTTCATCATCAAAGTTATAACAAAGTGATATTGAGCAAAACTACATTATTTCAGGACCTGCCATATATCATGTCACTTAAAATTACAGTTTCTAAGAACCTAGCAATGGCATTATGTGAGAATTACTGTAGTAACAATAAACATATGACAACCAAAATTAAAACACATTTACAATCAACCCAAGGAAAATGAAATACTGAGGTATAAACTTAGCAAAAAAGATGTATACTATCTGATGCTGAAAATTGCACATGCTGATGAAAGAAATCAGTGATGACAAATAAACAGAGAGACATACTATAGTCACAAATTGGAAGACAGCATAGTAAAAATGTCAGTTTGCCTCAAAGTAATCTGTAGGCATAAGACAATTCTTAACAAAATTCAAGGAAGTTTTTAGTAGGCATTGGCTAGCCTATTCTAAAATGTATATGAAAAGCACAAACCCTAGAATATCTAAGATAATCTAAAAAGAAGAATAAAGTGAGAGAAATCACTCTACCTGATATTAAGGTTTATAATACAGTAACAGTAATCAAGACTGTGTGCTATTTGCCAAGGCATGGACTAAGATCAATGGAACAGAATAGAACACTGAAATAGTCCCATATAAATATTTCCAACTGATTGTTTTCCAATCAATTTGTAACAAAAGTGAAAAGTAATTCAGTGAAGGAAGGATAGTCTTACAGTAAGTTGTGCTGGAGCAGCGAGCACCCATAGGCAAAAAGAAAAAGAGAACATCCACCTTAACCTCACATCTTATACAAAAATTAATCCAAAATTGATAATAGACTTAAATGTAAAATATAAAACATTTCACAACAATAGAAGAAAGTCTTCAGGATCTAGGACTAGACAAGTAATTCTTAGATGATATCAAAAGCATAATTCATTAAAGGAAAAGTTGATAAATTAGACCTCATTAAAATTAAAAACTTTTGTTCTGCAAAATGCACTAAGAGGATAAAAAAATGTACAGACTGAAAGAAAATATTTGCAAGCCACATAACTGACATAACTGACAAAGGACTAGTATCTAGAATATAAAGAATTTACTCAGTAGTAAAAACAAAATAATTCAACTAGAAAATTGATATGAGCAAACATGTTACTGAAGAGGATGTACAGATAGCAAAAATGCATGTAAAAAGATTTCAACTTCATAAACCATTAGGGAAATGTGAATTAAGCAACAATTAGCTATCACTATGTTCCAATCAGAATGGTTAAAATGTTTAAAAAATAGTAACACCACCAAATATTAGCAAAGATATAAAGGAATCGAATCACTCATGCAATGCTAGTAAAAAAATGTAAAGAGGTACAGCCACACTGGGAAACCTTTTCACAGTTTTCTAAAAACAAAGCATGGAGTTACCATACATCCCAGCAGTTCTACTCATCAGCATTTATCCTGGAGAAATAAAAATTTATGTTTACACTAAAACCTATACATGAATGTTCATAATAGCATTTTTCATAGTAGCCAAAAATTGGAACCATCTCAGATGTCCTACCATGGGTGAATGATTAAACAAACTATGGTGCATCTATATCTACCATGAAGTAGAACTCAGCAATAAAAAGGAATGAACTATTCACACACATAATAACTTGAATGCATCTCCAGGGAATTGTGCTGAATGGAAAAAAAAAAAAAGCCCCAATTCCAAAAGGTCATATACTGTATGATTCAATTTCTGCAATATTTATTAACTGATAAAATTACAGAAGTGGGAAAATGATTAGTGGTTTTCAGGGGGTATATACAGTAAGGGTGAGAGGGCTGGAAGAGTGCAGTTTTATAAGGGCAACATAAGGGAGCCTTGTGGTCATGGGACTACTCTGTATCTTGACTCTGTTGGTAGTCATATGAATCTACACATGTGATAAAATTGCATAGAATTAAACATATATACATTCTCAAATGAATACATGTAAAACTGGTAAAATTTGAATAAGGTAAATGGATCATAATCAATGTCAATTTTCCAGTTGTGATATTATACTATAGTTATGCAAGATGATGTTAACATTGGGAGAAACTGGGTGATGGATATACAGAATCTTTCTGTATTATTTCTTGTAATTGCATATTTATCTCGATCTCAAAATAAAAAGTTAAATAAATAAGAGAGACCAAAAAGTGGCTTTCCAGTGGAGAACTGAGATAATCTGAGCATCTTATGCTCCAAATAGAGGAAGTATGCAATAAAAATTAAAAAATTATACATCTGTAAATTATATTGAAAGTTACACACCACTTTGGGGAAAAGTCAAAGAAGTAAAAACAGCAGCATACACTATTAGCTTTAACGTTAGGCTTTCAGACTATCTCTGGCCTTTTCTCTGGCCAAAGGGAAAGAAATTCTCAGATCTACTCTGAAGCCTTTCTTAGACTGAGAAGCCTCTGATAGCATTTCAAAGCAGCTTAGTGCCAAACATTCTTTGAGCATCCAGTAAGAGTCTGTTTGCAGCTTAATAGAAAGATTTTTTTAAGTTGCCTTTTGACTATACACAATGAGTTCTCTTTTTATCTGGCTCCTGATTACTCTCTGACCTTTATCAGACAAGGAAACATCTTTCAGCCTGTTCCAATCTGTACTAAAATTCAGACAAGAGGAAGCATCCTCAAAGTTGGATTATCTGACTCCAAAGCCAGCGTGATCCTCCTACTGCCTTCAGCAGCTTTTCATAGTGTTCAACCAGAACTGACATTTGTACATTCTACACAGACAGCCCATAATGACCTCTCTCATCTCCAAACTTCGATAACAATTATCACCTATACTATACTACAAAAAACACTCATTTTAAGTATAAGTTTAATGCCATGTTGACAAATGAAGTCAGCCCTGTGTGACCATTGTTATAAGTAACAGAACATTTCCATCACCCTAAAAAGTTCCCTTGGCCTCTTGCTCTGGTCCCCAGCCTCAGGCAACCATTATTTTGCTTTTTATCACTATAGTTTTGTCTGTTCTAGAATTTTACTTAAGTGAAAGCAAAAAATGAATATTATTTTGTCATCTGGCTTCTTTAAATTCCTCAGCATAATTTTTTATATTTATCCATGCAGTTCTTCTTATCAGTTTATTTTTATTGGTGAGTAGTAGTTTTTTGTTATCTAAGTTATATAAGAGGTATCACATTTTGTTTATTCATTTACCTGTTCTTGGACGTTGAGTCACTACAAGTTTTGGACTATTACAAATAAAGCTGATATGAATATTCATGTATGAGTCTTTGTATGCCATCATATGCTTTCATTTCTCCTGGGTAAATAACTAGAAGTGGAATGACTGGATCTAATAGCAAGTGTATATTTGTTAAACTTTATAAATATTAGAGTATTTTACATTCCCATCAACACATGAGAGTTCCAGTTGCATTCTTGCTAACACTTGCTTATTCTTTTTTTATTTTTATTTTTTTATTTTTTTTTTTATTATACTTTAAGTTCTAGGGTACATGTGCACAACGTGCAGGCTTGTTACATATGTATACTTGCGCCATGTTGGTGTGCTGCACCCATCAACTCGTCAGCACCCATCAATTCGTCATTTATATCAGGTATAACTCCCAATGCAATCCCTCCCCCCTACCCCCTCCCCATGATAGGCCCCAGTGTGTGATGTTCCCCTTCCCGAGTGCAAGTGATGTCATTGTTCAGTTCCCACCTATGAGTGAGAACATGCGGTGTTTGGTTTTCTGTTCTTGTGATAGTTTGCTAAGAATGATGGTTTCCAGCTGCATCCATGTCCCTACAAAGGACGCAAACTCATCCTTTTTTATGGCTGCATAATATTCCATGGTGTATATGTGCCACATTTTCTTAATCCAGTCTGTCACAGATGGACATTTGGGTTGATTCCAAGTCTTTGCTATTGTGAGTAGTGCCGCAATAAACATACGTGTGCATGTGTCTTCATAGCAGCATGATTTATAATCCTGTGGGTATATACCCAGTAGTGGGATGGCTGGATCATATGGTACATCTAGTTCTAGATCCTTGAGGAATCGCCACACTGTTTTCCATAATGGTTGAACTAGTTTACAATCCCACCAACAGTGTAAAAGTGTTCCTATTTCTCCACATCCTCTCCAGCACCTGTTGTTTCCTGACTTTTTAATGATTGCCATTCTAACTGGTGTGAGATGGTATCTCATTGTGGTTTTGATTTGCATTTCTCTGATGGCCAGTGATGATGAGCATTTTTTCATGTGTCTGTTGGCTGTATGAATGGCTTCTTTTGAGAAATGTCTGTTCATATCCTTTGCCCACTTTTTGATGGGGTTGTTTGTTTTTTTCTTGTAAATTTGTTTGAGTTCTTTGTAGATTCTGGATATTAGCCCTTTGTCAGATGAGTAGATTGCAAAAATTTTCTCCCATTCTGTAGGTTGCCTGCTCACTCTGATGGTAGTTTCTTTCGCTGTGCAGAAGCTCTTTAGTTTAATTAGATCCCATTTGTCAATTTTGGCTTTTGCTGACGTTGCTTTTGGTGTTTTAGACATGAAGTCCTTGCCCATGCCTATGTCCTGAATGGTACTACCTAGGTTTTCTTCTAGGGTTTTTATGGTATTAGGTCTAACATTTAAGTCTCTAATCCATCTTGAATTAACTTTCGTATAAGGAGAAAGGAAAGGATCCAGTTTCAGCTTTCTACTTATGGCTAGCCAATTTTCCCAGCACCATTTATTAAATAGGGAATCCTTTCCCCATTTCTTGTTCTTCTCAGGTTTGTCAAAGATCAGATGGCTGTAGATGTGTGGTATTATTTCTGAGGACTCTGTTCTGTTCCATTGGTCTATATCTCTGTTTTGGTACCAGGACCATGCTGTTTTGGTTACTGTAGCCTTGTAGTATAGTTTGAAGTCAGGTAGCGTGATGCCTCCAGCTTTGTTCTTATGACTTAGGATTGTCTTGGCAATGTGGGCTCTTTTTTGGTTCCATATGAACTTTAAAGCCGTTTTTTCCAAATCTGTGAAGAAACTCATTGGTAGCTTGATGGGGATGGCATTGAATCTATAAATAACCTTGGGCAGTATGGCCGTTTTCATGATATTGATTCTTCCTATCCATGAGCATGGTATGTTCTTCCATTTGTTAGTGTCCTCTTTTATTTCACTGAGCAGTGGTTTGTAGTTCTCCTTGAAGAGGTCCTTTACATCCCTTGTAAGTTGGATTCCTAGGTATTTTATTCTCTTTGAAGCAATTGTGAATGGAAGTTCATTCATGATTTGGCTCTCTGTTTGTCTGTTACTGGTGTATAAGAATGCTTGTGATTTTTGCACATTAATGTTGTATCCTGAGACTTTGCTGAAGTTGCTTATCAGCTTAAGGAGATTTTGGGCTGAGATGATGGGGTTTTCTAAATATACAATCATGTCATCTGCAAACAGGGACAATTTGATTTCTTCTTTTCCTAACTGGATACCCTTTATTTCTTTCTCTTGCCTGATTGCCCTAGCCAGAACTTCCAACACTATGTTGAATAGGAGTGGTGAGAGAGGGCATCCCTGTCTTGTGCCAGTTTTCAAAGGGAATTTTTCCAGTTTTTGCCCATTCAGTATGATATTGGCTGTGGGTTTGTCATAAATAGCTCTTATTATTTTGAGGTACAGTTCCATCAATACCGAATTTATTGAGCGTTTTTAGCATGAAGGGCTGTTGAATTTTGTCAAAAGCCTTTTCTGCATCTATTGAGATAATCATGTGGTTCTTGTCTTTGCTTCTGTTTATATGCTGGATGACGTTTATTGATTTGTGAATGTTGAACCAGCCTTGCATCCCAGGGATGAAGCCCACTTGATCGTGGTGGATAAGCTTTTTGATGTGCTGCTGAATCCGGTTTGCCAGTATTTTATTGAGGATTTTTGCATCGATGTTCATCAGGGATATTGGTCTAAAATTTTCTTTTTTTGTTGTGTCTCTGCCAGGCTTTGGTATCAGGATGATGTTGGCCTCATAAAATGAGTTAGGGAGGATCCCCTCTTTTTCAATTGATTGGAATAGTTTCAGAAGGAATGGTACCAGCTCCTCCTTGTACCTCTGGTAGAATTCAGCTGTGAATCCATCTGGTCCTGTACTTTTTTTGGCTGGTAGGCTATTAATTATTGCCTCAATTTCAGAGCCTGCTATTGGTCTATTTAGGGATTCAACTACTTCCTGGTTTAGTCTTGGGAGAGTGTAAGTGTCCAGGAAATGATCCATTTCTTCTAGATTTTCTAGTTTATTTGCGTAGAGGTGTTTATAGTATTCTCTGATGGTAGTTTGTATTTCTGTGGGGTCAGTGGTGATATTCCCTTTATCATTTTTTATTGCGTCTATTTGATTCTTCTCTCTTTTATTCTTTATTAGTCTTGCTAGCGGTCTGTCAATTTTGTTGATCTTTTCAAAAAACCAACTCCTGGATTCATTGATTTTTTGAAGGATTTTTTGTGTCTCTATCTCCTTCAGTTCTGCTCTGATCTTGGTTATTTCTTGCCTTCTGCTAGCTTTTGAATGTGTTTGCTCTTGCTTCTCTAGTTCTTTTAATTGTGATGTTAGAGTGTCAATTTTAGATCTTTCCAGCTTTCTCTTGTGGGCTTTTAGTGCTATAAATTTCCCTCTACACACTGCTTTAAATGTGTCCCAGAGATTCTGGTATGTTGTATCTTTGTTCTCATTGGTTTCAAAGAACACCTTTATTTCTGCCTTCATTTCGTTATGTACCCAGTAGTCATTCAGGAGCAGGTTGTTCAGTTTCCATGTAGTTGAGCGGTTTTGATTGAGTTTCTTAGTCCTGAGTTCTAGTTTGATTGCACTGTGGTCTAAGAGACAGTTTGTTATAATTTCTGTTCTTTTACATTTGCTGAGGAGTGCTTTACTTCCAATTATGTGGTCAATTTTGGAGTAAGTGTGATTTGGTGCTGAGAAGAATGTATATTCTGTTGATTTGGGGTGGAGAGTTCTATAGATGTCTATTAGGTCTGCTTGGTGCAGAGATGAGTTCAATTCCTGGATATCCCTCTTAACTTTCTGTCTTGTTGATCTGTCTAATGTTGTCAGTGGAGTGTTGAAGTCTCCCATTATTATTGTATGGGAGTCTAAGTCTCTTTGTAAGTCTCTAAGGACTTGCTTTATGAATGTGGGTGCTCCTGTATTGGGTGCATATATATTTAGGATAGTTAGCTCTTCCTGTTGAATTGATCCTTTTACCATTATGTAATGGCCTTCTTTGTCTCTTTTGATCTTTGATGGTTTAAAGTCTATTTTATCAGAGACTAGGATTGCAAACCCTGCTTTTTTTTTTGTTCTCCATTTGCTTGGTAGATCTTCCTCCATCCCTTTATTTTGAGCCTATGTATGTCTCTGCATGTGAGATGGGTCTCCTGAATACAGCAGACTGATGGGTCTTGACTCTTTATCCAGTTTGCCAGTCTGTGTCTTTTAATTGGAGCATTTAGTCCATTAACATTTAAGGTTAATATTGTTATGTGTGAACTTGATCCTGCCATTATGATATTAACTGGTTATTTTGCTCATTAGTTGATGCAGTTTCTTCCTAGCCTCGGTGGTCTTTACATTTTGGCATGTTTTTGCAATGGCTGGTACCGGTTGTTCCTTTCCATGTTTAGGGCTTCCTTCAGGGTCTCTTGTAAGGCAGGCATGGTGGTGACAAAATCTCTAAGCATTTGCTTATCTGTAAAGGATTTTATTTCTCCTTCACTGATGAAACTTAGTTTGGCTGGATATGAAATTCTGGGTTTAAAATTCTTTTCTTTAAGAATGTTGAATATTGGCCCCCACTCTCTTCTGGCTTGTAGAGTTTCTGCCGAAGAGGTCTGCTGTTAGTCTGATGGGCTTCCCTTTGTGGGTAACCCGACCTTTCTCTCTGGCTGCCCTTAACATTTTTTCCTTCATTTCAACTTTGGTGAATCTGGCAATTATGTGTCTTGGAGTTGCTCTTCTCGAGGAGTATCTTTGTGGTGTTCTCTGTATTTCCTGAATTTGAATGTTGGCCTGCCCTACTAGGTTGGGGAAGTTCTCCTGGATGATATCCTGAAGAGTGTTTTCCAACTTGGTTCCATTTTCCCCCTCACTTTCAGGCACCCCAATCAGACGTAGATTTGGTCTTTTTACATAATCCCATACTTCTTGCAGGCTTTGTTCATTTCTTTTTCTTCTTTTTTCTTGTGGTTTCTCTTCTCGCTTCATTTCATTCATTTGATCCTCATTCGCTGATACTCTTTCTTCCAGTTGATCGAGTCGGTTACTGAAGCTTGTGGATTTGTCACGTATTTCTCATGTCATGGTTTTCATCTCTGTCATTTCATTTATGACCTTCTCTGCATTAATTATTCTAGCTATCAATCTTCCACTCTTTTTTCAAGATTTTTAGTTTCTGTGCGCTGGGTACGTAATTCCTCCTTTAGCTCTAAGAAGTTTGATGGACTGAAGCCTTCTTCTCTCATCTCATCAAAGTCATTCTCTGACCAGCTTTGGTCCGTTGCTGGCGATGAGCTGTGCTCCTTTGCAGGGGGAGATGCACTCTTAACTTTTGAATTTCCAGCTTTTCTGTCCTGCTTCTTCCCCATCTTTGTGGTTTTATCTGCCTCTGGTCTTTGATGATGGTGACGTACTGATGGGGTTTTGGTATAGGTGTTCTTCCTGTTTGATAGTTTTCCTTCTAATAGTCAGGACCCTCAGCTGTAGGTCAGTTGGAGATTGCTTGAGGTCCACTCCAGACCCTGTTTGCCTCAGTTGAAAGTGCAGAAATCACCGGTCTTCTGTGTCGCTTGCGCTGGGAGTTGGAGACTGGAGCTGTTCCTATTCGGCCATCTCGCTCCGCCCCCCTGCTTATTCTTTTTATTGTAGCCATTCTGGTGTGTGTATAGTTGTCTATCATATGGTTCTAAATTACATTTTCTTGATGACTAATAATGTTACACATCTTTGTATGTTCTTACCAGCTTTCATATGTCTTTTTATTTTTTGAGAGTTCTCACTATATTGCCCAGGCTGATCTGAAACTCCAGGACTCAACCAACTCTCCTGCCTCAGTCTCCAGAGTAACTGGGATTACAGGTACATGCCACCATGCCTAGCTCATATATTTTCTTTTGTGAAGTATATGCTAAAAACCTTCTGCTTATTTTTACTTGGGTTTTTTCTCTTCTTATGACTCAGTTTATGTACTATGGATATTCTTTGTCAGGTACACAGATTATTAAAAATTGCCTCCCAATTCAAGGCTTAATTTTCGTTTTACTTATGAACGTCTCTGAAGATCAGTGTTTTCATTTTAGTAAGATCCAACTGATTATTTTTTTAAGTTTTGCTATTAGCTATTTTTGTCTTCAGTGAAAATTTTGCCTACCCCAACATCATGAAGATTATCTCCTATGCTTTTGTCTAGATGTGTTATAGTTACATCTTTTATATTTAGTGCTAGTATGTATTCTAGTTTTCTTTTGATTCAAAAATAATAATAAAAACCAGAGCTCAACACCCTTTGTCTCCATTAATATGAAACTTATTTTAAGTGAACCTATTGGAGGTTCTATGTTTTATTTTAAAAACCGAAGAATTACCAACAGTGTAATAAATAAGAACATTAAGATCTATCAATGAGGGTTTCAAATATGTAAACTGCTTAGATTTTTAGAAAACTGCCTAGATTTCTCATCTGCCAAGGCAAAAGCATTAACTATAAGAATTGGCACCTTAATTGTGCACTTTTCAAGAATTCCACCTCTGGTTCTGTCTTTGCTCTTGAAATTCTCACAGCTCAATACATTTTGCATAGAAAACATGACAACAGGAGGGCTCAATAGCAATTCTCCCATTTTCCTGTAGTCCAGAGTTAGAAAAACCACTACACAATCAGTAAATTCTAAACCGGCTCTTTTTGTTCTCCTTTCTCTTCTCTGATGTTCTATTTCCAGTGATTTATCCTCTGAAATGGGTTAGTCTCAGAAAATGTAGGAGGGAATTTCACAATGAGTAAGGAAAAGCATTTTTAATATTGATTTATTATTATTATTATTATTATTATTATATTTTAAGTTGTAGAGTACATGTGCACAGCGTGCAGGTTTGTTACATATGTATACACGTGCCATGTTGGTGTGCTGCACCCATTAACTCATCATTTACATTAGGTATATCTCCTAATGCTATCCCTCCCCACTCTCCCCACTCCAAGACAGGCCCCAGTGTGTGATGTTCCCCTTCCTGTGTCCAAGTGTTCTCATTGTTCACTTCCCACCTATGAGTGAGAATATGTGGTGTTTGGCTTTCTGTTATTGAGGTTTTCTATTCTTCCAACAGTTTACTGAGAATGATGGTTTCCAGCTGCATCCATGTCCCTGCTAAGGACATGAACTCATCGTTTTTTATGGCTGCATAGTATTCCATGGTGTATATGTGCCACATTTTCTTAATCCAGTCTGGCACTGATGGACATTTGGGTTGGTTCCAAGTCTTTGCTATTATGAATAGTGCCACAATAAACATACGTGTGCATGTGTCTTCATAGCAGCATGATTTATAATCCTTTGGGTATATATCCAGTAATGGGATGGCTGGGTCATATGGTATTTCTAGTTCTAGATCCTTAAGGCATCGCCACACTGTCTTCCACAATAGTTGAACTAGTTTACAGTCCCACCAACAGTGTTAAGAGTGTTCCTATTTCTCCACAACCTCTCCAGCACCTGTTGTTTACTGATTTTTTAATGATTGCCATTCTAACTGGTGTGAGATGGTATCTCATTGTGATATTGATTTGCATTTCTCTGATGGTGAGTGATGATGAGCATTTTTTCATGTGTCTGTTGGCTGTATAAATGTCTTCTTTTGAGTAGTATCTGTTCATATCCTTTGCCCACTTTTTGATGGGGTTGTTTGTTTTTTTCTTGTAAATTTGTTTGAGTTCTTTGTAGGTTCTGGATATTAGCCCTTTGTCAGATGAGTAGATTGCAAAAATTTTCTCCCATTCTGTAGGTTACCTGTTCAATCTGATGGTAGTTTCTTTTGCTGTGCAGAAGCTCTTTAGTTTAATTAGATCCCATTTGTCAATTTTGGCTTTTGTTGCCATTGCTTTTGCTGTTTTAGATGTGAAGTCCTTGCCCACACCTATGTCCTGAATGGTACTACCTAGGTTTTCCGCTAAGGTTTTTATAGTTTTAGGTCTAACATTTAAGTCTCTAATCCATCTTACATTAATTTTCGTATAAGGAGTAAGGAAAGGATCCAGTTTCAGCTTTCTACTTATGGCTAGCCAATTTTCCAGCACCATTTATTAAATAGGGAATCCTTTCCCTGTTTTTTGTTTTTGTCAGGTTTGTCAAAGATCAGATGGCTGAAGATGTGTGGTATTATTTCTGAGGGCTCTGTTCTGTTCCATTGGTCTATATCTCTGTACCATGCTGTTTTGGTTACTGTAGCCTTGTAGTGTAGTTTGAAGTCAGGTAGCGTGCCTCCAGCTTTGTTCTTTTGACTTAGGATTGTCTTGGCAATGTAGGCTCTTTCTTCGTTCCATATGAACTCTAAAGTGGTTTTTCCCAATTCTGTGAAGAAACTCATTGGTAGCTTGATGGGGATGGCATTAAATCTATAAATTACCTTGGGCAGTATGGCCATTTTCATGATATTGATTCTTCCTATCCATGAGCATGGTATGTTCTTCCATTTGTTAGTGTCCTCTTTTATTTCACTGAGCAGTGGTTTGTAGTTCTCCTTGAAGAGGTCCTTTACATCCCTTGTAAGTTGGATTCCTAGGTATTTTATTCTCTTTGAAGCTATTGTGAATGGGAGTTCATTCATGATTTGGCTCTCTGTTTGTCTGTTACTGGTGTATAAGAATGCTTGTGATTTTTGCACATTAATTTTGTATCCTGAGACTTTGCTGAAGTTGCTTATCAGCTTAAGGAGATTTTGGGCTGAGATGATGGGGTTTTCTAAATATACAATCATGTCATTTGCAAACAGGGACAATTTGATTTCTTCTTTTCCTAACTGAATACCCTTGATTTCTTTCTCTTGCCTGATTGCCCTAGCCAGAATTTCCAACACTATGTTGAATAGGAGGGGTGAGAGAGGGCATCCCTTTCTTGTGCCAGTTTTCAAAGGGAATGGTTCCAGTTTTTGCCCATTCAGTATGATATTGGCTGTGGGTTTGACATCAATAGCTCTTATTATTATGAGATACGTTCCATCAGTACCGAATTTATTTAGAGTTTTTATCATGAAGGGCTGTTGAAGTTTGTCAAAGGCCTTTTCTGCATCTATTGAGATAATCATGTGGTTTTTGTCTTTGTTTCTGTTTATATGCTGGATTACGTTTATTGATTTGCATATGTTGAACCAGCCTTGCATCCCAGGGATGAAGCCCACTTGATCATGGTGGATAAGCTTTTTGATGTGCTGCTGAATCCGGTTTGCCAGTATTTTATTGAGGATTTTTGCATTGATGTTCATCAGGAATATTGGTCTAAAATTCTCTTTTTTTGTTATGTATCTGTCAGGCTTTGGTATCAGGATGATGTTGGCCTCACAAAATGAGTTAGAGAGGATTCCCTCTTTTTCTGTTGATTGGAATAGTTTCAGAAGGAATGGTACCAGCTCCTCCTTGTACCTCTGGTAGAATTTGGCTGTGAATCCATCTGGTCCTGGACTTTTTTTGGTTGGTAGAATATTAATTATTGCCTCAATTTCAGAGCCTGCTATTGGTCTATTCAGGGATTCAACTTCTTCCTGGTTTAGTCTTGGGAGAGTGTAAGTGTCCAGGAAATGATCCATTTCTTCTAGATTTTCTAGTTGATTTGCGTAGAGGTGTTTATAGTATTCTCTGATGGTAGTTTGTATTTCTGTGGGGTCGGTGGTGATATCCCCTTTATCATTTTTTATTGTGTCTATTTGATTCTTCTCTCTTTTCTTCTTTATTAGTCTTGCTAGCGGTCTGTCAATTTTATTGATCTTTTCAAAAAACCAGCTCCTAGATTCACTGATTTTTTTGGAGGATTTTTGTGTCTCTATCTCCTTCAGTTCTGCTCTGACCTTAGTTATTTCTTGCCTTCTGCTAGCTTTTGAATGTGTTTGCTGTTGCTTCTCTAGTTCTTTTAACTGTGATGTTAGTGTCTCAATTTTAGTTCTTTCCTGCTTTCTCTTGTGGGCATTTACTGCTATAAATTTCCCTCTACACACTGCTTTAAATGTGTCCCAGACATTCTGGTATGTTCTATCTTTGTTCTCCTTTGTTTCAAAGAACATCTTTATTTCTGCCTTCATTTCGTTATGTACCCAGTAGTCATTCAGGAGCAAGTTGTTCAGTTTCCATGTAGTTGAGCAGTTTTGAGTGAGTTTCTTAAATCTGAGTTCTAGTTTGATCACACTGTGGTCTGAGAGACGGTTTATTATAATCTTTGTTATTTTACATTTGCTGAGGAGTGCTTTACCTCCAACTATGTGGTCAATTTTGGAATACGTGTGATGTGGTGCTGACAAGAATGTATATTCTGTTGATTTGGGGTGGAGACTTCTGTAGATGTCTATTAGGTTCGCTGGTTGCAGAGTTGAGTTCAATTCCTGGATATCCTTGTTAACTTTCTGTCTCATTGATCTGTCTAATGTTGACAGTGGGGTGTTAAAGTCTCCCATTATTATTGAATGGGAGTCTAAGTCTCTTTGTAAGTCTCTAAGAACTTGCTTTATGAATCTGGGTGCTCCTGCATTGGGTGCCTATATATTTAGGATAGTTAGCTCTTCTTGTTGAATTGATCCCTTTACCATTATGTAATGGCTGTCTTTGTCTCTTTGATCTTTGTTGGTTTAAAGTCTGTTTTTTCAGCGACTAGGATTGCAACCCCTGCCTTTTTGTTTGTTTGTTTGTTTTCCATTTGCTTGGTAGATCTTCCTCCATCCCTTTATCTTGAGCCTATGTGTGTCTCTGCATGTGAGGTGGGTCTCCTGAATACAGCAAACTGATGAGTCTTGTCTCTTTATCCAATTTGCCAGTCTGTGTCTCTTAATTGGACCATTTAGTCCATTTATGTTTAAAGTTAGTATTGTTATGTGTGAACTTGATTCTGTCATTATGATATTAGCTGGTTATTTTGCTCGTTAGCTGATGCAGTTTCTTCCTAGCATCAGTGGTCTTTACATTTTGGCATGATTTTGCAATGGATGATACTGGTTGTTCCTTTCCATGTTTAGTGCTTCCTTCAGGATCTCTTGTAGGGCAGGCCTGGTGGTGACAAAATCTCTAAGCATTTGCTTATCTGTAACGGATTTTATTTCTCCTTCACTGATGAAACTTAGTTTGGCTGGGTTGAAAATTATTTTCTTTAAGAATGTTGAATATTGGCCCCCACTCTCTTCTGGCTTATAGAGTTTCTGCCAAGCGATCCACTGTCAGTCTGATGGGCTTCCCTTTGTGCATAACCCGACCTTTCTCTCTGGCTGCCCTTAACATTTTTTCCTTCATTTCAACTTTGGTGAATCTGACAATTATGTGTCTTGGAGTTGCTCTCTTTAAGGAGTATCTTTGTGGCATTCTCTGTATTTCCTGAATTTGAATGCTGGGCTGCCTTGCTAGGTTGGGGAAGTTCTCCTGGATAATACCCCGCAGAGTGTTTTCCAACTTGGTTCCATTCTCCCCATCACTTTCAGGTACACCAATCAGACGTAGATTTAGTCTTTTCACATAATCCCACATTTCTTGGAGGCTTTGTTCATTTCTTTTTCCTCTTTTTTCTCTACACTTCTTGCTTCATTTCATTCATTTGATCTTCAATCACTGATACTCTTTCTTCCAGTTGATTGAGTTGGTTACTGAAGCTTGTGCATTTGTCATGTAGTTCTTGTGTCATGGTTTTCATCTCTATCAGTTTGTTTATGGACTTCTCTGCATTGGTTATTCTAGTTATCCATTCTTCCATTCTTTTTTCAAGGTTTTTAGTTTCTTTGCACTGGGTATGTAGTTCCTCCTTTGGCTCTGAGAAGTTTGATTGACTGAAGCCTTCTTCTCTGAACTCGTCAAAGTCATTCTCCATTCACCTTTGTTCCATTGCTGGCAATGAGCTGTGTTCCTTTGGTGGGTGAGATGCCTTCTGATTTTTTGAATGTCCAGCTTTTCTGCACTGCTTTTTCCCATCTTTGTAGTTTTATCTGCCTTTGGTCTTTGATGATGGTGATGTACTCATGGGTTTTGGTGTGGGTGTCCTTTCTGTTTGTTAGTTTTCCTTCTGACAGTCAGGACCCTCAGCTACAGGTCTGTTGGAGTTTGCTTGAGGTCCACTCCAGACCCTGTTTGCCTGGGTATCAGCAGTGGAGACCACAGAAGATAGAATATTGCTGAACAACAAGTCTTGCTCTCTGATTCTTGCTCTGGAAGCTTCGTCTCAGAGGTGTACCCAGCCATGTGAGGTGTGAGGTGTCAGTCTGCACCTAGTGGGGGATGTCTCCCAGTTAGGTTACTCAGGGATCAGGGACCCACTTGAGCAGGCAATGTGTCCATTCTCAGATCTCAACCTCCATGCTGGGAGAACCACTGCTCTCTTCAAAGTTATCAGACACGGACATTTACATCTGCAGAGGTTTCTGCTGCTTTTTGTTTAGCTATGCCCTGTCCCCAGAGGTGGAGTCTACAGAGGCAGGTAGGCCTCCTTGAGCTGTGGTGGGCTCCACCCAGTTTAAGCTTCCCAATGGCTGTGTTTACCTACTTAAGCCTCAGCAATGGCGGGCACCCCTCCCCCAGCCTCACTGCCACCTTGCAGTTAGATCTCAGACTGCTGTGCTAGCAATGAGGGAGACTCCGTGGGCGTGGGACCCTCTGGGCCAGGCATGGGATATAATCTCCTGGTGTGCCGTTTGCTAAGACCCTTGGTAAAGCTCAGTATTAGGGTGGGAGTTACCCGATTTTCCAGGTGTTGTGTGTCTCAGTTTCCCTTGGCGAGGAAAAGGAATTCCCTTCCCCCTTGCGCTTCCCAGATGAGGCGATGCCTCACCCTGCTTCAGCTCTCACTGGTTGGGCTGCACCCACTGACCAGCACCAACTGTCTGACATGCCCCAGTGAGATGAACCTGGTACCTCAGTTCAAAACGCAGAAATCACCCATCTCCTGTCGCTCACGCTGGGAGCTGGAGGCTGGAGCTCTTCCTATTCAGTCATCTTGGGCACCCCCACCGCCTGATTTTTCGATTCTTTTTTAAATGTATGTGAAAACACATATCAATAAGCACTTCGCTTTTTTTTTTTTTTTTTTTTTTTTTTTTTGAGACGGAGTCTTGCTTTGTTGCCCAGGCTGGAGTGCAGTGGCACAATCTCGGCTCACTGCAACCTCCACCTCCTGAGTTGAAGTGATTCTCCTGCCTCAGCCCCCCAAGTAGCTGGGATTACAGGTGTGTGCCACCAGACACAGCTAATTTTTGTAGTTTTAATAGAGATGGGGTTTCACCATGTTGGCCAGGATGGTCTCGATCTCTTGACCTTGTGATCTGCTCGCCTCGGCCTCCCAAAGTGCTGGGATTACAGGCGTGAGCCACCACACCCAGCCTAAGCACTTCACTATTAAATTTAAATATTCTATTCCATTAGCTATGTATGTGCATACATATATACACACATACACATACATGCATACATACACACAGAGACAGATGATTGATTGATAGATCAATGATAGACACGACAGATTGATAGATGATAAAAAGATGATAGATAATAGATATAGATAGATAGACACATACATACATAGATACATAAATACATAGATAAATATATGAATGGATAGATTGATAGATAAACTAGTGGTCTATACCTAATGCAAAGGAAATTCCAAAATACCATTCTGGTGTCAGTAATTCTGAGAAAGTGGGTCTTGAAATTGCTCTGACTCAATCTCCACACAAAATAACCCTAATCTACACATTATGGCCCAATATTGTGATAATCGTATTATATTTTAAATGTTTTTGCACTTGAAGATATTTGAGTACAATCCCAAAATATACTTTGAGTGTCTGTAATGAAAAACACTATACAATGTTCTACAGTGATTTCGAACTCCAGCTGCACATTAAAATAACCTAGGGAATTTTTATAAAATAACAATGGCCAGGCCTATCCCAATTAGTTGAATCAAAGTTTCTGAGTCTGAGGCTCAGAGTACACATTATGTTCAGACAGATGGAGAAACATTGTTCTAGATCAGAAGTTCTCAAAATATGGTCCATGGAACAGTGGAGGTCCCTGAGACCCTTTCAGGGGATCTATGATGTCAAAGGTCAAAACTTTCCCCAAAATTCCCATATACAGTAAGCCCTCCATACCCATGAGTTCTACATCCATGGATTCAACCATGCAGAAGATTGAAAATTTTTTTTAATTAATAGTTACATCTATACTGAGCATGTACAGATTTTTTCTTATTTCTTAAACAATGTAGTATAACAACTATTTACATAACACTTACATTGTATTAGGTATTGTAAGTAATCTAGATATGCTTTAAGATATATGAGAGGATATACAGAGGATACATGCAAATACTATACCATTTTATATGAGGGACTTGAGAACCTATGGATTTTGGTGTCCATGAGGTCCTGGAATAAATCCCTCATGGATACTGAAGAATAACTGTAATTGCTAAATTGAGCTTTAGCATGCAATATATACATTTTTGTAAAGCTGAATTGAATTAATCATGATTTTGATCTCATCCAAATTAATAGAGTTTTTCTTACCCAGGATATTTTGTATCAGAGAGTAAGAGAACTGACAGAAGAAAATGACAAATGTTCCTGCACCTTTAAGTTTACCCAGAGGTTTGGAATAAGAAAAACAAATCATTATTTGCAAGTTCACTCTTCTGTGCTTATAGGAACAAATTGTTGGAAAAGTTTCAACAGCACCACCTTAATATAAAGAAGAAAATGACTTTTCCAACACTTAATAACAAAGTATTAGAACTAACCAAAGCAAGAGGAATAGAAGGTGAGGTGATTATTCCTTTGGCCCTTCAGGGAGCGTCCTCAGTTTGTGTCCTTGCCGGAAGCAATATCGAGCTATTTATGTTAAAGAGTCAGCTGCTTGTGGTGAAAGTGAGCAGGCCTGAGGAAGACCTCTCTATACTGCTGATCAAGAAAGATGAAGACAAAAATAGAAAAGTGGAAATGATCCAAAAAGAAAACCAGAAAGTATGTTTTTTTAGGAGCCAGAGGGGAATCAAAAATCATATCCAAATAATACTGAACAGATAAATATGGCCTAGAGGAGAAAGAAAGGTAACTCAGTATTACTGAAACTCAAAATAAGTGCATGTCACTTCTCACAGAGTAATGCATCAGAAGTCAGAGATGGAAAATTAAAATGTCTACAAGAATTCAGTCTTTCTCTATTTGGCTGGCACATTCTAAGAGTTATATGCATTTTTGCTGAGAGTGTAGGGAAATTTCTTTTTCATTGTTATCTGAACATAATATGGCATAGTTATCTGAACATAATATGGCATAGTTTTTTCGAGGACAGAAAAAGGTGAAAATATGTAGTCATTGATCAAGAAATCCCATTTATAGGAATTTCTCCTTGAGAAATGATTAAACATATTCACAAGAATGTTTGTCACAACATTGTTTGTGACTAAGAAAGAGGCTGACCATTGTAAACCTCCTACATGGCCACAATAGGGATGGTTAAATATAGTATAGTACTTTGTACATTGTTGTAGTTAGAATAACAAGATAGATCAACAGAATATATACTATACTCCCAGTTGTATAAAAATGCCTTGACTAAATATATGTGTATGAACTTAAGTATATTGAAAAATTTTTAAATAATTTCCTGGGTAGAGGAATATGATGTGGGAAAAATATATTGAATATACACATATGTATATATATATGTTCATACATACATACATATATGCACATATATATTCCTTAATTGTCTTTATATACTCATAGTTTGATATTTTATAAATTTGAAAATTAAATTGTGTATTTCCATATACATAGATGTATAAACACACCTGTATAAGTAAAGGTGAACCTTTTGTAAATCAAACAATATCCTGCTGCATCTGGTAGGAACCAGAGAATGAAAAATTCCCAAAGAGAAGACGAGAAACTTCTAGAAGTACTATGAAACCTTGAAGAGAAAACTGAAGGATTTATAGCCTTGTACGACCGTGAGATGGTAGAGTGCTTTTATTGTTTTTCCCTCTGAAGGTTGAGATTTTGGAGGAAAAGTAGTATGTGGGAAGTGAGTAGCTGGAGACATGGGTAGGTAGAGAGCCTCCATCTCTCCAGCTATTCACTCATATCTATATCTATATCTATATCTATATCTATATCTATATCTATATCTGTATGTATATCTATATCTGTCTATCTATCTACCTATCCACCTATGTAGAGAGATGGAGAGATAGACCTCTCCCTCTACATACATATATATATATATATACACACATACACACATACATACATACACACAAACAGATATATAATCAAAGAATGTGATTGGATTTCTAAACCATGGGTATGGTGAGTCAGGAATGTATTTATGGCACACAACTGGTGAGATATGGACTACATGTTATTTGACTTCTTCAAGAGAAATTTATATTGAATAGGATGAGCTGGAGAAAAAAAAAATGCCCAGATAAAATTTGACAATTTTTACTCTAGAGCATCAGTTTTTCCTGCACCCCATAAAAGATGTTGCAAAATTATTCACATGCCTTTCACATTCCTGAATTAACATCTAAAAATTCTAATATAAGTATAAATGGTTACAAAGGATGTAAATTTCTTGTGTATTTTAAATAATGACATTTAAAAATAGAATCATGTCTACACATTTAATGTGAGTGAAATCTACTTAAATACCATAATAATTTGATCAACAAGCTCTTCGTTTGCAGTCAGGATTTTATATCATTCCTTTTTCTCTCTGAACTTACATTTTCACTTCCCAATCCCCAAAGAATTTGATTTTAATGTAATATGTTGTTATGTTTAAAGTATTTTATTGATCAACCTATCATATTGTCTTCAATAAAATATGTATATAAACTTAATTTTTAATTTTTAAAAATTTTATGGGAACATGGCAGTGCTTCTTCTGGATTGAATTATAGCTAAAATTATTAATCAAATCATAAATATATCTAAAATTAGTATAATTAGCAAACACAAAAGTAAAATTTTATTGGGAATTTTTCTCTTATTGAAATGATGGTGCTCTTTTTGTTTAATTAGTTAATGTAGCTATGGATGATTATTATTTTTATCTACAATGAGGGGCCAGTGGAAATTAATAGCCAAAAGAATGGTTAGGCCATTATTAGGAGCTGAACTTACAAACAGTGTTGTTAAATGCATAACTTACAATACCCAACTCTATCATAATATCCTTTGGAAAAGCTCATTTGCTCCTATGTGTGCCTCAAGTTGAAGGCTGCTGTTATGAAATATGTCAGGGTAACATAAAGTGATGGTGAAGATCCAATAGGCAACATGAGTAAGTCACTAGGTAGGGGGTCAGTAACATCATAGTCTCCAAAATCTATACACCAATGTGCAAACAATGGATAATAACATAAACTCAATAGCATAGGGTGATAAACAGAGCCTCATACTGAATACCAGGCTTACTAAATGATGTGAGATGATGGAAAACTATGATGTAGTCTACACAAACAGAGATATTTGAGGGAAAGCGCAGTAGGACTATATGTTATACATATTCTACACACCTGGTCTGTGGGCGAGTGTTAAAAATACAGAAGCCTGGGCTGTATGACCTAATTAATTAGGTTCTCAGAGGATAAGTCTAAGAATATTTTTTACAATAATTCCAGGCTTCAGGTCTGTCATATTTGAGAACAACTTAGTACATGGAAAAGAGAACTCAATAATTTCAAAGGAAAAATTAGCCACAAAGCCTTTAAAAGTGAAGATAAATCAAGACGGTTGGAAAGGTTTTAAAACAGTCTCATGATGCAAATATAAAATATTCCAATGAACCAGAAAAGGCGGAGTTCTCAAAAGCAGTGCTGTTACATAGAAATATAATGTGAGCCACACATGTAACTCTAAATTTACTTGTAGTCACATTTCAAAAAGTTAGAGGAAACAAATGAAATTTATTCTAATGGCATAATTATTAAACCAATATTTTCAAAATATTGTTATTTCAACATGTAATAAATATAAAAATTATTTTAAAATATTTTGCCTCCTTTTTTAAAATGAATTCTTCAACATCTGGCATATATTTGGCACTTTGCAGCACTTTTCAATTCAGAATAGCCACATTTTAAGTATTCAAGAACCGCCTGCAACTGGACAGCACAGATTTAAAGAAAATAGATGACAATAGAAGGGACTCTCTGAAGTTCAGATGTAAAAACAAGAAACTTGTACAAAATGTAGAAAAAAGAATACTGTACTTTAAGATACTTTTGGCAGCAAGTAAAAGCTTCAAACCCCAAACCTCAAAAAAGCTTAAAGGGGAAAGCCAGTAGCATCCATGGCAGGAAGTCCTGAAGTAGGGCAGACTCAATCATGTCATCAAAGACCAGGTTCTTTTCATGTTTTTATTCTGCCATCTGGGTGTTGCCTTTATCCCAAGGCTGGTAACACAATGGCAGCAGTAGTCCCAGACGTCACATCTTGATATAACAACATTCAGAAGTAGAAGAAAGAAAGCATCTCTTTTTGTGTGTCTCTCCCAGTAGTGATAAAACTTTGCAAAGACTGCTCCCAATAGGATTTCTTTCATGTCTCATTAACCAGAGTTGAGTTAAATGCCATTTCTTAGCCAATCGCCATCAAGAAGTGGACATGGCGAGTTATAATTTTGGTTAAGATGAAGTAGCCATTCTCCGACCTGTCTTTCCCATTGAATGCAGTAGTCAAACCAGGACAAAACACATAGGATAAAATGCAAATATCTACTTGAGGAATCTTAAAAGTGAATAGTACCAGGCAGATTGGGAAAGGAAATGGGATTCAAATCACCTCTGACCAGCAGTGAGTTATCTTTTTTTGCCCTCCAGTTTTTCACTGCCTGATCTTAAGGCAACCCAAAAGCCAGATGTGAACACTGGTGTGGGTGGAGAGATCTCAAGAAGCAGCCCACTACTTCCCGCTCAAGAAGCAGGAGAGTCTACTGGCAGCAACAGTCATGGCAGCAGGAGCCTACAGCACCCAAAACAGAGGACTTGTACAAAATATAGAAAAAAGAATACTGTACCCTAAGATATTTCTGGCATAAATTTCTTCTCTGCGCGGAGGAGCTGTGGCCCCAAGAAGGTGGCAAGAACCCCCACTAATTTTTTCTCTCTCTAGCCTCTTGAGGCTTGACTGTGGAGTTGGAAATGTCGCAGAGCAGGGTAAATAAAGCCCCAGCTTTCCAACCACAAAAAGGGAATGCAGGGAACTATCAACTGCTGGGGAGACATTGGAGAAGAAGGAGCTCAAAAAAGCAACTTTGATAACCAAATTCAAAGAAATTCCTCATGACCCAAGATTATGCAAAGTTGTCTTAGATATGACACCATACAGATAATCTATTTAAAAATTGATAAATATTATCTTTTTTAAAAAATTGTTCTATGAAAGACACTGAAATATAATGATGAAATAATGTATAGATTGGTGAAAGTCTATTTAAAATACATATCTGACAAAGAATTTGTGTCCAGAACATATAAAGAACTGTTATAACTGAATAATAAAATAAATCAATTAAAAATGGGCAAAAGACTTGAACTTCATCACAATGGACATATGTAAATCAAATAAGTGCATGAAATATGTTCAACATCATTAGCCACTAGGGTAATGCAAATTAAAACCGTGACAAGAGACCAGTACATACCTATGATAATGACTACATTAAAAAAAACTAATGTAAAGACTGATGATGATACCATAAGCAGGTGAACATGCAGAGCAGCAGGTACTCTTGTAAATTGCTGATGGCAACAAAAACTGACTCAGCCACTCTGGAAGACTGTTTGGCAGCTTCTTATGAAGTTAAATATACACTTACTATATGGTCATTAATCCTACTCCTGAGTGTTTGCCCTAGGAAAATATTCATACAAAAACTCACACACAAACGTTTACTACAGCTCTATTCCTGATTCCCCAAATTAGATACAACTGAAATGTCTTTCAATATGTAAATGAATAAATACAAATGGATAAACAAACTGTGGTACATATTTATAATAAAATACTACTCTGCAATAATAAAGTATTAATGCACACAACAACTTGGATATATTTCAAAGGCATTATGTGTAGTGAAAGAAGCCAATCTCAAAAAGTTATACACTGTAGATTCCATTTACATGACCCCCTCAAAAAGATAAAATGATAGCGATAAAAACTACATCAGTAATCCCCAGGAGTTAGGGATAAAGGGGAGTATGTGACTACAAAGGGACAGCACAATGACGTGTTTTGAGGTGAAATAACTGTATCTTGATTGTAGTGGTGGTGACATTAATCTACACTTATTAAAATGTGTGGTATTGCACACCAAAAAAGTCCTTGTATGTTAATTGTTTTAAGTGGAATTAATTAGACACATGGCTGCATGTATTGGGAGTGGGGTGCAGGGTTGGATTAGGGATAATTAAAACAAATAGGAGTCCTTTTGGGAAGAAGGAAGAGAGGAATGAATAATACACCACCACCAGTGATCATTATAGGCACACAATAATGGACAAATGGAGGTAAGAGAGTGGCTTGTGGCTGTTAGAAATTGGGACAATGGGTAAATTTCTAGATTGAATCGAGATGTGTGAAAAAATAATGCCCAGATAAACTTGTTTATTTTTTTAAATTAATTGGAGAAAAAAAGGAAGCAAAAAGTCCTCTGCTAAGGGCAGATGGTATAAGGTTAACAGATGACAAAGAGAGCTTGGAACTATCTGATCTTATTATGCCTCCATGTTATCTGTCAAGATGACCTTATGTAAGTAAAAATGGTGAGTCACAAAAACAGAACGTACAATATAATGTCATTTGATTTACATATATATTCAAATACACACACACACACACACACACACACACACACACATATATATATATATATATATATATATATATATATATATATATATATATATATAATGTGAGAAGGACATACACGGAAATGTTAGCAGTTTTTATTTTTGGTGTAGGATTTTAATCTTGCTGTGCATATGTATTTCCCAAATATTCTACAATTCACACATATTACTTTAAAAATGAAACTGAATAAGTGATTTAAAAATGAAAAAGGGTGAAAGAAACTTCAAGAAAACAGAAGCTCAAAATGAGGGGGTGTTAAAAGAACACATAGATTTTTATTTAAAAGTTAACAATTAAATACACTCCAGAGTACTGCAAGAACTTTTGGAGAACAGAAGACATGCAAAAGTAGTTCCAGTAAAACTATAGGAAAATTCTATGCCTAATTGTTGAAAGAACAGATTTGGAGAACTTAGAAAAGAAGCACCACTAAAATCCTAGCTTAAGCTCACTGAAAATAAGTCATGACAAAGTGTATTTTCTTTTATCAAGGTACCACAAGTAATCCATTGCTACAAGTAATGGATGCTGTGTCCTCAGACTTGATCTATTCAAAACTTTTGTCTCTTATGATAGTATCTCAATTTTATTTAGGAGAACTATTTTGACTATTTTATAGACATCTCATGTCTATTGATATGTCTCAATATATCTAATAGTTCCCCTAAAACCTACTCCATTGATGATCTCTAACATCATAGGAAATAGCAATTGCATCCTTCCATTGCTCAAGCAAAACATCTTAAAGCCATTCTTGACTCCTCTCTCTCTTTCTCACAGTCCACATTGAAATCCATCAGCAAATGCCATTGGTTTTACCTTTAAAATCTATCAAGGATCTAAGACCTAAAACCATAAGAATCCTAGAAGAAAACCTGGACAATACCATTCAGGACATAGGCATGGGCAAAGGCTTCATGTCTAAAACACCAAAAGCTATGGCAACACAAGCCAAAATTGACAAATTAGATCTTATTAAACTAAACAGCTTCAGCACAGCAAAAGAAACTATCATCAGAGTGAACAGGCAACCTACGGAATGGGAGAAAGTTTTTGCAATCTGTCCATCTGACAAAGGGCTGATATCCAGAATCTATAAAGAACTTAAGCAAATTTACAAGGAAAAAAAAAGAACCCCATCAAAAACTGGGCAAAAGATATGAACAGACTCTTTTCAAAAGAAGACATTTATGCAGCCAACAAACACATGAAGAAATGCTCATCATCACTGGTCATTAGAGAAATGCAAATCCAAACCACAATGAGATACCATCTCTCGCCAGTTAGAATAGTAATCATTAAAAAGGTCAGGAAACAACAGATGCTGGAGAGAATGTGGAGAAATAGGAATGCTTTTACACTGTTAGTGGAAGTGTAAATTAGTTCAACCATTGTGGAAGACAGTGTGGCAATTCCTCAAGGATCTAGAACAAGAAATACCATTTGACCCAGCCATCACATTACTGGGTATATACCCAAAGGATTATAAATCATTCTACTATAAAGACACATGCACACATATATTTATTGTGGCATTATTCACAATAGCAAAGAGTTGGAACCAACCCAAATGCCCATCAATGACAGACTTGATAAAGCAAATGTGGCACATATACACCATGGAATACTATGCAGCCATAAAAAACGATGAGTTCATGTCCTCTGCAGGGAGATGGATGAAGGTGGAAACCATCATTCTCAGTAAACTATCACAAGAACAGAAAACCAAACACCTCATGTTCTCACTCATAAGTGGGAGTTGAACAGGGAGAACACATGGACACAGGGAGGGGAACATCACACACAGGGCCTGTCACAGGGGTGCAGGGCTAGGGGAAGGATAGCATTAGGAGAAATACCTAATGTAGGTGACGGGTTGATGGGTGGAGCAAAACAGCATGGCACACGTATACCTAATGTAACAAAACTGCACATTCTGCACATGTACCCCAGATCTTAAAGTATAATTTACAAAAAAAAGTTTACATGTATATATCAAGGATCTGACCACTTCTGACCACTGCTTCTGCTACCATCCACACCCAGTAACACTTACCATCTTTTCTCTCCTAATGTATTACGATGGCTTCTAAAGGAAATCCCTACTCACAAGTCAAGTCATGTCACCCCTTGGATAAATCCTTCCAGTGACTCTCCATTTCATTCAAAGTAAGTGTCAAAGTCCTTACCATGGCCTTCAGGGCCACTAATGAAATGCCTGGCCTGGCCTCCTTCTTTTTCTTCTTCCCTCTCTTTTGCTCATTGGCTTTAACCACAGTGGTCTTGCTGGACTTTATACCAGCCAGGTACACTCCTGCCTCAAGGCCTTTGCATTAGCTCTTTGTGCTACATGGAAGGCTCTTTTCCAGATCCCACATAGGTAGGGCTGTCCCTAGATCCTGGTTTGCCTGAGAGTCCCTGAATTAATCTGTTTTTGCACTGCTGTAAAGTTACTACCTGAGACTGGGAAATTTATAAACGAAGAAAGTTTAATTGACTCACAGTTCCGCATGGCTAGGGAGGCCTCAGGAAACTTACAATCATGGCCATAGGCAAAGAGGAAGCAGGCACCTTCTTTACAAGGTGGCAGGAGAGAGAGTGCACACAGTGGAAACTGTCACTTTTAAACCATCAGATCTCGTGAGAACACCCTCACCATTGCAAGAACAGTAGCATGGGGGAAACTGCCCCCATGATCCAATCACTTCCCACCAGGTCCCTCCTTCAACAGATGGGGATTATAATTGGAGATCATATTTGGGTGGGGACACAGAGCCAAACTATATCAGTCCCCACCTGTGCCGCTATCCCAGCATAACAGGCGCAATCTTCAAAGTGTCTCAACTGAGATAATAAATTATGTAGTCACTGTACTCATCATTCATTGCTTCATCTCTTTCAAGTCTGTTCAATCTCACCCACTCACTGAGGACCCTCTGTTCATCTGATTTAAAATCGTAACGCCTACCCCAGTCTCTCTACCTACCTTCCCTGCTTTGTGATTTTTTTTTTTTCTCCATGGCCCTTTTCGCCTCCGGATATACTGTTACGTTTTTATTTATTATGTTTTACTGTCTGCCTTCTACTACTACAATGTAAGCTCCATGAAGACAGACATCATGCCTGTTTTATCTTGAATACTGTATCACCTAGAACAGCACCTAGCATAAAGCAGTTCTCAATGAATATTGCTGCATGAATATACACAAACAAGTGCCTAGCGACTTGTTTTCTCACCAGCTATCAAAATGAAGTAAAATAAAAATTTGTCTTCAGGGATTTTGAGGACAAATAAATATTCTACAAACATTCCTTGAAGACACATAATCCAAAATGCCTTATTATCTCATTAAAATTCATCAACTTGTGTCCGGAGCCATGAGGCCCGGAATTAGCCCACCTCTGTTGCTTGATCTCAGGAAAGCGGAGACAAGAGGGCACATTCCCGGGTTCTTTATTTACAAACCCTTCCCGCGCGCGCCCAAAGCTTTTCCCGCGCGCGCCTAAGTTTCTCCCGCGCGCGCCAAAACTGTTCCCGCGCGCGCCAACCTTTCCCGCGAGCGCGCAAACATTTTCCCGCCCAGGAAGATATGCAGCCCAGGGCGCAGGCCCGATCCCGCGCCCGGGAAAAGTACAAACCCACGGCGCATGCGCAATTGTAATTTGAGAAGACCCGGCCCCCCGTCACCGCCCTGGCCCAACCTCTTCTCCTGCCAGCCTATATAAGGCATGACCCTACACTCAATAAACGAGACTTGATCAGGCTATTTGTCTTGTCTCCATTTCTTGTGTTTTCTTGTCTCCTCCATTCCCACTCCCCCTTCCACGGCCCGTTGGACTGTCCTGCAGGTCGGGACAAACTTGGGCTTTAAAAGTGCTGGAGTTTTAATTTAAGTATTTTCCTGATTTAAATAAACATTTTCAGAAACTTACACAATTACACAATTATATTGAATATATAGATACGCCAGGATTCCTTTGGTTGAAAGTGAGAAAAATTTAACTTGAACTTCCTGGACCAAAAATAAAAGGGGGTGGGGAATGTTTATTGGAAGGATACTGTGGATTCTCACAGAACTGAAAAAAATGCCAAAGAACCAAACCTTTGTACAGCAGCTTCCAGGATTTTAGAGTCTAGACACAAAAAAGCTTCCAGGATTTTAGGGCCTAGACTCAAAAATTCAAACATAAACAGGATTCTTATTTCTGTCTTCTCTGCTTCTTGCTATATTTGAGCATCATTCTCTCCTATTGCAGACTGACTGTGGAACTCCCAGTTTCTGGCTGTAGTTAAAAAAAACTAAAACTACTGGAGAAGGACTGACTCTCATAGCCTCCGCTGGAACCACATCCACTATGAGAAGACAGGTTAAAATCCTATGATTGGCTCATTTTGGTTACAGGACTCCCTCGTTCCCAGAGCAGTCACTAAGGTCAGAAATGCAGGTTTACAAAATGGCAATAAACCTTCCCACAGGTATACGAGAGAAAGAGAGAGAGGTACTCCTCAAAAGAAACCAAGTCCTTTTCCCAAAAGAGATGAGAGGTGCAGAGGAAACAAAAATGTACTTCAATGTTTTATCATATTTTGTAAATGCCACACAATGTTATACTTTATTCTAGAGATTAATAAACACTAATATAGGATTTGCTCCTAAACGGTTATGATTTTTTTCTATACATTGAGTCTCAGATTCAGCACTCTGATAAGCTCCCTGCAATTTTACCACCTAGTAGCCAATTTACTTTGCTTTAAGAAACATTACCAAAATAGTGTACATCCTTTAGTCATAGAAACTCTCTCTTTTTTAATACATTAAATAATGATATACATTTTCAATTTATCTGTGGTGAATGCTAGGCTATGGCAGCTGTATTTGTTTTTCACGATGTAAAGTGAATGATAATATCTCACAAGCTGATTTATTTCCTTCTTTTCTATCCACAATGATCTCACTATGCTATTTCAGCTTCAAAATATGGATATTGATACACCAGCTGCTTTAACTCTAGAGAATATAGCTCTTTTCCATGAACCAACAATTTTACTTAAAAGAGGAGAGAGACAGAAAATAAAGAAACATTTCTCAGGGCCATCTAAACCAAATTTTTAAAAATCCCAAAACCCATATAAGCTTTGACAGCATTGCAAGATTTCTTTTGTTAAGGTACAAGATACAGAAATTCCCATGAAAATAACAAATCAATTAAAGCATGTATTCTCCTAATTAAAGTTGTCATTGTTATTTTCATGTTGTTAACAGAAAAAAAATCTCATCCACAATCCCAGTTAAATGTGCTGCATAACTTGTGCAAAGCAAGTACTATAAATTGATCTAAAAGGCTGTGGATGGTATGTAGCATATGTTTTTTGGACTTTGTTTTGTTTTATGTGTTTTTTTTTTTTTTTTTTTTACTTTAGAGGAACCTAACAGATTTTATCTTCGTTTAGAAAATCATGCATGCAGGGCCTGAAGCAATGATTTATGCTATGGCATAATATGTTTTTGACACAAAAAGTACTTGTCAAAAATGCAAGACACAAGAGCAACTATTCTAAGTGTTTTAAGAGGAGAAAGGAATATCTGACTTTCAGTCAATAATATAGTTGACATAAATAATGATTGAAAACTGACAGTTACAAGATATGATTTAGATGCTTCAATTTCCTGCAAATAAAAAGGTAAGAAATAAGCATTTTGTATTTTATAGTTATTTTTCTGTGATGTGATTGAACTGCTTTACATTGCAACAAGCATTATAATTGTATTAGTAACTGGTGAGTTATATCATGAATAACATATTTAATTGAATACTTGTTTTCATAGTATAGCTGCAACTCTGCCTTGATCTGGCACTATAGAAGAATAGGTTTAATCTTTCATCTTCCATCTGTTTTTTTCTGAGTAATTTTATATTTAAAAACATACCAAAAGAAAAACCATGAGGCTACATAATGATGGAGAGTTTTAACTAGTTATATTCAGTAAAAATGATGAACGTTAATTTTGGAAAATGTGACTCTTCTGAACCTTGAAGAAAGACAGTATACTTTCATAAAACCAGAGATAAATGTCTGTTCTAAGTGGCTCTAGGAAAATCATACCATCACAAAATATTTTTCTCAAAAGACTCATAATCTGCTTTGGGACTTCAAAACTTCCCATTTGTATATAATGACTCCCTCGCTCCAATGCAATAACATACTTCCCACATTACTGATGTTGTCCATTGGCCAGACTTGCTTTGTTTGCAGACTTTTTTTGTTAGCAGATGTTTTGGAGGAGAGGCCTTAAATATGCTCATGTAATTTGGGCTTGGCTATAGTGCTCTGATTATCTGCCTGAGAAGCATACCCTGGGAAGCTGCTTGCCCTTCAGCCTAAGCCTATCAGAAATCACGTACATAGTTAACCTGAATCCAATCTATAGCCTGGACTGAAAGCCATCTGAACCACTTTTGGAAACACAGCCATCCAGCTGAGTCTTTCATAGATTGGCCAAACCATGGTTAACCTGAAGACCTGTGAACAAGAAAATTATATGCTTGTTGGAAGACACTGATTCAGGGAATGGTTTGTTAAGGCAATAGCTGACTGATACAGACAGGCTGCCTTAGCATAGTATGGTTAAGAGTGCAGACTGTAAGCCTAAACTCCTTTATGTCAAATCTCTATAATTTGTCAGCTGTGTTTCCTTGTACAAGTTATTTAAATCATGCCTCAGTTTTTTCACTTGTAAAATGGGATGATGATAATATCAATCTCATGTAGTTAATATTTTTAAAGTTCTTAGAACAGTGCCTGGTACATAGCATCCTCTGAAATAGTATATACTGGATCAATAAAATAAACCTCATTAACCCATAAATGTGTCCCCTAAAGACCCCTATCAAGGACATGACGGTTTCTATATTTGTTGCTTCTGCCAGAGGCTATATTTGTTGATTCTCCAGAGACTGTCTCCAGCATCATCAGGAGTTCGTGTTACATAATGCTTAAGAGTTCCATATGTTGAAGACTTTCTTCTGATGAGTCAGATGACCTGGATTTGAATTTGTGTTTTACTGTCTAAGCACTGTGCCAGACACTGAGTTTCAATTTCCTTGTCAGTAAACTAGGTACCATAATAGCTCTGAGCTCTGCAGTTATCAAGATTATATTAGATGCCCTATAGAAAATCTTTTAGTACAATATTTATTGCATTGCAAAGACTTAATAAATGTTAGTTGTCCTTAATTTGCTCAAACAATTTTAGGAACTACAAGGTCACTCTTAGCTTATTAAGAAGTGGATTTTAACTTCAAAGTGTTGTTTACCTAAATTCATTAAAAGGTAACCTTCTCTGATCAATTTAAGACAAAGTAGATTTTTTTAAAAGCACCTAAAACCAACAAAAATAACACTGCATTATTTTCTCTCCTCTGCTACTCCAAATCTCTTCAGCCTTTATTTTCATTTTGTTCTCATTTATCATTATAATAAAAATCGTAAAAACGATTCTTGTTATTACGTCTGTGTTATCTTCACTTATTTTTATGTAAATAATGTTGTCTCTACCTTCTATTTACTAACACTATTTCTCTTATTAATCAAAAAGAGCCCTCAGACCACATTCATTTCAATGGAAATTTAATTTAAAAGGTAAGAAATGTAGATTATGTAAAATACTAAGCCACAATGTGTGCATCTTTTACATGAAAATAACCCTAATTTCCCTGCTTGACTGAGAAAAGAAATAAAAAGAATGATTGCTATAAATCAGGAAAAATTCATAACTTGCTGGAGGTGTAACAGCTGTTGATTTAAGGTCTGCATCTTCGATAACACGATGCTGCTGGGAAGATAACATCTTTTTGACAAAGCTGTGAACATAAAAATTGAAAGGCTATACTCTACATTTAAATATTTTCTCCATATCACTTAGACAAAAAAATTTCTTTAATTCACTTATACTAAAATATGTTTGAAGTTTATTGTGTCTCATCAGCAAGCTTTATAATAAAATTTAGTGTTTTCTTGTTTCGTAGGTATATAGTAGATGTGTCATATCACAAATAAAAATAAATTCTCCTCGGTTTAGAGAAATGGTCTACTGTTATGTACAAGTAGTTCCTACCATTAGTAATACAACACAGAATTGGGCATACACTCGGGATATTATTCATTTCTTTTATTATCAGCTAGAACTAGGTGATTGAAAAATTAGGTGACAAAACAAAGCAAGTATTGCATTGGCTGAAAAAAAAAAAAATCTTCAAAGTGGAATCTTGAAAAACAAGTGGAATTTTTTCAAAGAGAATAACTTTGCCAAGCATTTGGAAACAAGAGCAGAGTTTTTATTTATCTAGAGGTTGCTATATTATTTATTTTACATGTTCGTGTACTGTTGACTCACAAACTATAAAATTTTATGCTGAGGTTTTGGGTTTCTTATTAATCAGTGAAATGCACTGAGAACATCATCAAATACCTAGAATAATGCTAAGTAATGGCCTTGTCTACTTACTCTTCAACAAAACCCAGTGTGCTTCCTTTCTTTTATGAATTGCATTTACCTTGGAAAACAAATTTGCTTCTTCTTATTAAAGTTTTTTAATGCTTCTGTCTTTTACCTAAGACCATCTTGCAATGTCACTGTAACACCTGTGCGCCTCAGTCCTTTAGTCATAGCCATCTCGAGTCACTTCTTTGAATGTTCAGATAAAATGATTTGACTCCCCACACTACATGCTTGAGGAAACACAAATCCCTTTCTGCCCCACTTGAGAATTAGGGCAGGGTTGCCTACAATTCTTCTGGATACCTTTTATTCCAATTTTACTCTGAATTCCTGCTCTCACTTAATTCTTGATTCATAAGAGTGGTTTCTCCTGGAGCTCCCACCTTCTTGGCACCATTTCATCCCAACTTGGACAGTACTCCTGGTTCATTGACCAGAGCTCTATTACTAAAGGTTGTGTGTATTACAGAGTATTATTGGAGGCTTGGGGAGAATGGAAAATGGAAAACAGCTTTAAATTGAACGTTGACCATCACTTCTCATTCACTTACTCATTCACTAACAAATATTTATTAAGCTCTTATCCTGTACAGGCACTATTCAAGATCATGGAGCTACAGAAGTGAACAAAACAGATTAAATCCCCTGCTTTAATAGCATTTGGAGTCCATTTATTCAAGAGAGATAATAAACAAAATAAATCAGTAAAATAGATAAGTTAGAGAGTAGTGTTTTCAAAAGAAATAAAGCAGAAAAGGCAGAGAAACTGTAGGAAGGGGTACACTTTTAGGTAGAGTGGTAGGGGAAAGATTTACTATAAAGGTGTTATTTAGAAAAAGACATAAAGGAAATAAGAGAAGAAGCCATGGGGAAATGTTTGGCAAGAGTGGTTTAAGTAGCAGAAAATAGCAAACGCAAAGGTCAGAGCCTCCCTGGAATACTGGAGTTCTAGCAAAGAGAATGCTAGGGCTGAGCTCTCAAATTTCTCACCACCTAGACCCTTCTCCTGATTCTAGAATTCTGCACTAACTCTATTATTTTTGTTACTTTCTGTATTCTTGGTGCTCTGTTATCTGGGCCCTCACTGACTAGGGAGAGACTACCCTTCCTAGATGCAGTCAGTTCTTAAAAATAGCAAACTATTCACCTTGGAGTGCACTTTTTATACACAAACTCACCAAATCAAAGCCCATATTCCAGTACCTCCTGTATCTGACTTTTACACACCCGGAGGCAGCATTCCTCTGCCTCGATTACCCTAGGGCCAGGTACCAGACAAGGAGGGCCCACCTCTATAGGCCAGAGCCTGCTGAAGTTATTCACACTGTCCAATCCGAAGCCTGCTGAGCAGCTCACCTGCCTGGCCCATTCCTTCCTGTGAGAAGCACAGTAAAGACTCTGTCTGTGCCTGCCCTTGATCATTCCATCTCCTGACTGACGCTGGCACTTCCCATGTGGCCCTGCATGGCCTGGTGTGCCCCTCCTCTTGAGAACCATGAGTAACAAACTATCTTTTCAGTGGCAGTTGTCTCTTTATCTCTTGGCCCCACCATACCTGAATAAAACCAAAATCCCAAGTACATTTTCAAACAAGTCCCTACCTAGCAGCCAGTAGACAACTTACAAATTCATTTTATTCCTCAACAGAGAAATAGGGGTAGTTTTCTTTCCATTCAGACTGGGTCTTGGGTCTACCATAACTAAAAGGCACATTAATTAGCTCTCCTACACAAAATAAAAGTTTTCCTTATGGCAAAATAATTCTACTCCAGCTCTGATTATACAACCATCACCCCTTGTCATCACTCCATAGCCTTACTCAAGTTGTCCACACCATTAACTCTTTAACATAGGTGGTGCTTCCTAATCAGATGTCATCCACCACCTAAATAATAAGCAGTATGTTCAGCAAGGAGGTAACCAAATCTGAGCTAAGCATAGTCTTTCCAGAAGATCTTGTGACCCAAGAAAATGGGTAGTTTTTTTTAGAAGTAACCACCTTCAGACCATAGAAGTTGGTTTCCCTAGAGATTCTATGTTCTGCGTTTTCTGGGCTCTAAGAAAAACACCTGTTTGGTTTGATAACACAAAAGCAGCTAAGGCAGGAATGGCCTTATGGGCCACTCCAACCTCCGATGGGAATTTAATAAGTTAGTTTCCTAAACCATCGGACAACAGAACTCTTATCAAGCTTAATGCTCCTCCAAAAGGGTGGGGGGTACTTCCTTAAGCAAGTAAATTTTGTCAATACTGCATAATATGTTTTTCAAACTTGGATATTGGCACATTAGACTGTGATTTGAGAGGGAGGGGAATGTAACTAAATGCTAGAACTTATAAAAACCTGATCCCAGATGTTACAGTTGTCTCAGTGACTAGGGAAACATTCCATATTTTGGTTGCTTTTGTGTGCACTGATTTTTCTTTTATTTTCATGCCTGTCCTTGGTCGTAACAAAGAAATATGCTTTTATGTACTTCTAATTTTTTTATCAAAACACAGTTAAAACTCTTATCTGTTAAATTTCTACCTAGTATGTGAATTAATTCTATAGGAATGACATAGTTCTGATATCTAAATGTTGATAAATGTCCAAATTCCAAAATGACAATATCATTTTTGTTACTTCTTTTTCACAGTTTATATTAATACTTGGTCCTAAAATAACCCAAGTATGTTATTTTTCATTTACATTTCTACACAGCGATGAAAACGGAATAATGATTCATAGTAACAGTATGTTTGCCTTAAATAGAGTTTTATGCTATATTACCGTATTTTCTAGTTTATAAGCTTAGGTAGTTTATAAGGCACAATCAACTTTTATAAGCATATTTGGCTGGAGTGGAATTTTACAGTAAGGACAGTAGAAAGAAAATGCATCTCCCTGCTCTGATAAGATCGATGGGTCTTTCTGTGTCCTGAGAGCTTTTGCAATCAGCCACTCCAGGAAAAGCTTATGGTTGTGACTGGGGAGCTCTGGAATTTGTTAAAATATCAGTTTACTGTACCATCAGAGGATTTCACCATCTAGTAGCAGCTACTGCAAATTTTAGCCAGTTACTCTAAATGAGATATATTTTGGGTGTGTGGCTGAATAATTTACTTCTGTAGACAGCTTTTATGTGACAGAGTGAATTTCCATATTCTAAATTGACTATGATGTGATTGATACATTAGAAAACGTGTTTTGCAAAACACAGATTATTGGTTATATCAGGATCAGGTCTTGTTGCCAATGTATTCATGTAAGAAGTAAAATTGAAGCAACTGTTACAACAGCTGCTTTCTTTATTATAATAGATGTAATAAGGATGATAAGAATGTATGGAAGCACTGTGCTGGTGGTATAGTTAATAGTGATGAGAAAACAAACAGCATTATTAATGACCCAAACCTACATAGGGTCTAAGGTAATACTTATTAAAATTTCTTCAGAGAATACAATTTTAGTTTTGCAAGTTGTTTTTTGTTTTTTTTTTTTTTTTTTTTTTTTTTACAACTCTTTAGGTCTTAAGGCCCTTTTGTTCTCACAGGCACAACAGTTTTATAACACAACTTTTGATAACTCAGGAGTTTTGTAGGAACACAACCATCAGGTGGTGGCAGACCAGAGACCCTCTTGCTAGCACATCTAGAGGCTGACAATATTTGTGTCATTTCTTATATTGTAAAAATATTTATTTGCCCATGTCTCTTAAAATGAATACTGAGTTATCACATTTGAGAAGTCCATTCTGACCTGTAACATGGTATTAGCATTTCACCTATCTCCTCTTTTGACAGTTCTCATTATCTTTAAAGACCAATTGTTCTTCTAGTGTGCATTAGGGAGTTTTCCACCTCCTCTTCCTCACCTCATAGATTGCTTTTAAATCTCATCTCCCTTTTTTATGTATAACTTTATTTCAAGCTATGTATCAGTATAAATAGTTAAGCTAATTTTAATTAAAATATTAAGTAAGCTGTCATATGGCATTAAGCAAATGATTTTAGTAAAGTCCAGTTATATTACATCTACTGAATTCCCTTCATCCACTTTGTAATTTGATCAAAGGCATGCAATTCAATGTCTGACATGATCTGTTCTGTATCAGCCCATGCTGCTTATCGCCCAGGCTTTCACTACTCTCTGGATGCATATTGATATGGTTTGGCCGTGTCCCCACCCAAATCTCATCTTGAATCATAGCTCCCACAATTCTCACATCATGGGTGAGACTTTGTAGGAGGTAATTGAATCATGGGGGCGGGTCTTTCCCATGTTGTTCTCGTGATAGTGAATAAGTCTCATGAGATCTGATGGTTTTAAAAAGGGGAGTTCACCTTCACAAGCTCACTCTTGTCTGCTACCATATAAGACATGCCTTTTCTCCTCCTCCGTCTTCTGCTATGACTGTGAGGCCTCCCCAGTCATATCAAACTGTTAGTCCATTAAACTTCTTTCCTTTATAAATTACCAGTGTTGGGTATGTCTTTATTAGCAGCATGAGAATGGGCTAATGCAGACGATAGTACCAGGAGTGGGGTACTGTGTAAAGATACCTGAAAATGTGAAAGCAACTTTGGAATTGGGTAACAGGCAGAGGTTGGAACAGTTTGGAGGGATCAGAAAAAGACAGGAAGATGTGGGAAAGTTTGGAACTCCCTAGAGACTTGTTGAATGCTTGTGACCAAAATGCTGATAGTGATATGGACAATGAAGTCCAGGTTTAGGTGGTCTCAGATGGAGATGAAGAACTTGTTGGGAACTGGAGAAAAGGTGACTCTTGTGATGCCTTAGCAAAGAGACTGGCAGCATTTTTCCCCGCCCTACAGATGTGTGGAACTTTGAACTTGAGAGAGATGATTTTGAACGTCTAGCAGAAGAAATTTCTAAGCAGCAAACATTCAAGAGATGACTTGGATATTGTTAAAAGCATTCAGTTTTATTCATTCACAAAGATATGGCTTGGAACTGGAACTCGTGTTTAAAAGGAAAGTGTAGCATAAAAATTTAGAAAACTTGCAGCCTGATGATGCAATAGACAAGAAAAACCCATTTTCTGAGGAGAAATTTAAGCCAACCGTAGAAATTTGCATAAGTAAAGACAATGGGAAAAATGTCTTCAGGGCATGTCAGAGATCTTCACAGCAGGCTGTCCCATCACAGGCCCAGAGGCCTAGGAGGGAAAAAATGGTTTCCTGGACCAGGGCCAGGGCCTTCATGCTTTGTGCGGTCTCTGGACTTGGTCCCCTGCACTCAAGCCATGGCTAAAAGGGGTCAACATCCAGCCCAGGTCATTGCTTCAGAAGGTACAAGCCTCAAGCCTGGGAAGCTTACATGTGGAGTTGGGCCTCTGATTGCACAGAAGTAAAGAATTGAGGTTTGGGAACCTGCACCTAGATTTCAGAGGCTGGATGGAAATGTCTGGCTGTCCAAGTAAAGATGTGCTACAGGGGCAGAGCCCTCATGGAGAACCTCTGCTAGGGCAGTGAGGAAAAGAAATGTGGGGTTGGAGCCCCCACACAGAGTCCCCACTGGGGCACTATCTAGTGGAACTGTAAGAGGGACACTGTCCTCTAGACACCAGAATGGTAGATCCACTGACAGCTTGTACTGTGCACCTGGAAAAACTGCAGACACTCAATGCCAGCCCATGAAAGCAGCCAGGAGGGAGTCTATATCCTGCAAAGCCACAGGGGCAGAGCTGCCCAAGCCCATGGGAGCCCACATCTTGCATCGGCATGATCTGGATATGAGGCATAGACTCAAAGAAGATCATTTTGGAGCTTTAAGATTTGACTACCCACTGGATTTCCTGGAGTTGCATAGGTCCTGTAGTCCTGTCATTTTGGCCAATTTGTCACATTTAGAATGGCTGTATTTACCCAAAGCCTGTACACCATTGTATCTAGGAAGTAACTAACTTGCTTTTGATTTTACAGGCTGATAGGCAGAAGGGATTTGCTTTGTCTCAGATGAGACTTTGGACTGTGGACTTTTGAGTTAATGCTGAATGAGTTAAGACTTTGGGACACTGTTGGGAAGGTATGATTGGTTTTGAAATGTGAGGACATGAGGTTTGGGAGGGGTCTGGGGCAGAACGATATTGTTTGGCTGTGTCTCCACCCAAATCTCATCTTGGATTGTAGCTCTCACAATTCCCACATGTCATGGGAAGGGACCTGGTTAGAGGTAATTGAATCACAGGGGTGAGTCTTACCCATGCTGTTCTTGTGATAGTGAATAAGTTTCATGAGATCTGATGGTTTTATAAAGGGGAGTTTCCCGGCACAAGCTCTGTCCTTGCCTGCCACCATGTAAGACATCCCTTTGCTCTTTTCCTTCATCTTCTTTCGTGACAATGATGCCTTCCCAGCCATGTGGAACTGTGAGTTCATTAAACTGCTTTCCTTTATAAATTACCAGTCTCAGGTATGTCTTTATTAGCAACATGAGAAAAGACGAATACACATATATAACACTTTTTTTCTTAATATCTACTCTGTTATTTTGCTAAGAACTTAACATATTAATAGGCAGGAAGGGTTTATTTCTTTCTTTCTAAAATATTTTTATCTTGGTTATTGTTTCCATTGTTTTTGAAATGCTTTTGTTATCCCAATCCCAAGAAATATTTCCCAATGGAAACATAAATGCCATGGGAAATTTTCCTGGTGACTAAGGGTGCTTTATTTAAACCAAAGGTGCTTAATTGCTGTGTTCCACATATTCATTTTTCAGCCTATTGAGTTCAAGTAGCTTATTGATGTTATCATTAATCTTAGGTACCATTCTTATCTTTTCAGCTAATTATTCTCTGATAGAATCATAACAAAAATCTGTAGTTTCTCAGCCATGTGCCAGTTCAATTAGAGGTTGTGTTTGTCTGTTCATTTTAGAGTACCTCTAAATACTTTATGCCAACTCCATGACATATTAAATTATGCCAGCCTCAGCACATTTAAATGATGATTCTATTTATCACTTTAGTGTACTCTTTATTGCAATAAGTCAAATAACTACTATTTGGTCTCTGGAATTCACAAATCAGCAATGAGGCTTATAGTCTGTTTATGTTATATAAGCTAAAGATCATGACTTGAATTTCTACTAAACAGAAGTAATTTATATTTTATTAATATAACTATTTTTCTATTCAAATATGCTGCAGTTAAAATTAATTGACTCAATTTTAAAGAGTTTCCCCAAAATAAAAAATATTGTTTCCACACTTTTGTATATATAGGAGTTTAAAGGGAATGAGAATGTTAACAGCAAGGAATAGCACTAATCCCTTTAGAAATTCTCAGGAGTGAACAAGGTAAGGTGTTCATGCTAATGTAGCAGTTTCTCCTCATACACAAAGGGCTAAGAATGTTATGTTTCCTTTTTATATCAAATCAAATCTACCTCTGGAAACTCATTTGCCATGGTCAGCAATGTCAGTCATTTTAAATGGCTTCCTTCCCTCTCATAGAAGCTTATAAAGACCCCTGGGCTTACAAAATCCTGTGGAAATAAAGGAGAGCTCCTGGTCTCAGCTGAAATGCTCATCATGCCTATGCACACCCAAAGGTGGACTGTTCTGCAGATAGCATTCATATCATTAGCATCCAGCTAATCTGTGGTCCCCATAGGACAGCTTTTGATATACAATCCTCGCTGACACCTAGACAAATATCATCTGGGGAGTCATGACACCTCTTAGACACTACTCTCTGGTGCGATCCCAGTCTTCACCACACAAATGAACAATCAGGCCTCTGGTTCCTTCTTCTCTGAGGAATTCTCCTACTTCCTGAAAGGTCAAACCTTCATTTCTCCAACCCCTGGAAAAAATACAAACACCTAGCCTTTCTTTTCATGGCCCTGTTTTAATGGCACATCATGAAAGTTCAAACTTCAGGACCACAAAAGAAATTATTCATTTTCCGGGTATCTTTAGGAATACAATAACTGATCTCCCACCTCCCAAGGAGAATGGTGTGATGATAAACAGAAAGGAAAGAAACAATACAGTTGACCTTTCACATATTACTACCTTAGATGCTTAATAACTCACATTCTATACAAGGAAACCAACACAATTATTTTTTCCAAATAATTGTCACAGTCATGAAAGAAGACAAAGGAGAAGAGCAAAGGGATGTCTTACATGGTGGCAGGCAAGAGACAGCTTGTGCAGAGAAACTCCCCTTTATAAAACCATCAGATCTCATGAAAAGCTTTTGAATGAATTTTAGTGTTTGTGCTTAAAGTTGTTACTTCATCATCCCATTACCTACTCCTATTTACTGGCTTTCTTCTATCTTTCCACTGGCTTTTCCCTAACTTTCTGGACAGTCGGAGATGAATTAATGCTATGTGAGTAGCAGATGCACTAGGCTTTTAATAAACAATAGATTTTTATATGTAATGGTGATAAATATTATTTGAGCAATTCACTTGGTTAGAGGGTGTGCTGCTTATGAGGCTAATGTTGCACATTCATTCCTTATCTGAGTCAATTAACTTCATAGAGAGAAATATCTTTCTGCAAAACTGCATCTCTAACTACAGCCAACAGAGTAATTCAACATGATCACTAGAAAAAAACTTTAGAGAACATTTCCTGACAGTTGGTCAATTACATCATTTTAGTGTATGACAGACAGCATACTATTATATTATTACTTGCCACAAAGAGGTGTATTTCTCTGCAGAACTCCAGTGCTTCAAGAATAGGAAAGTTTACTTAAGATCAATGCAAATAGAGTTTGTGCTATTAGTATCAAAGTAAACCTAAAATTATTTAGAACCAGTATTAATAAATAAAATAGAATAAACATTTGAATTAAAATATGAAGTGTTGAGTGAGATAAATAATGAGTATTTTAAAGAGAGGGGAGGTTAACATGATTTAAAATGTAACTATTTGTGTAGTTGCATTTGCCGAGAGATATGGCTAATAATCATACCACTGAAAATCTTTATAACTCACTTTAATGCTTTAAGGTGGTTTATAAAATACATATGCTGCAAAATACTCATTAGTATAAAACTGTATCCTAGCAGTTAATTTTGTTGTTACTGAATTATAGCTTGTTGATTGCTATCTTTGAGTAGCTCATAATGGCGATCCAGGGGAACCCCCAGTGTGAGGAAAACCTGCAGAAAATCCCACTCTTTCATAAGGATGCAGAACTTATCACCACCTCTAAAAAGTAATCTCTCCCACAACCCTCTCTTAGGGAATCAAGTGGCCTGATGCTCTCACAACCAAATTCCAAGCAAAAAATAATAGTATTTTGCAGTCACTAAAGTTCAGTTAGTGATATGGAGCAAATTGGTATGAATAGGATATAATATTGAGAGATCAACCTGACTGGCTGACCTTCCCATATCACCATACCCATTATTTCTGAGCACCACAACCTATAGCCTTTTCTTGGGTAGGCATCATCTGTAAAGGTCCAGAGATTTTTAGCAGCTTGTAATCCTAACAGCTCTGGTTCTGGTCTACCTAGCAGGGGTCCTTCATGTTTGTAACCACAGTTTGAAATAGATACATGCATAGATAGATGATAGATAGATAGATAGATAGATAGATAGATAGATAGATAGATAGACAGATAGGACACATATACATAATTTATTCTAGGGATATGATGCAAAGAGAAGGAGATTATACCATGTGTTCCATTTGCAATCTTAAAACTGGAAGTATTGAGTTCGTTTGTCCCAACAGAAGAAAAAATAATTATTTTACAAACAGATGGCTGGATGCAGTGGCTCATGCCTGTAATCCCAGCACTTTGGGAGGCCAAGGTGGGTGGATCATGAGGTCAGGAGTTTGAGACCAGCCTTGCCAACGTGGTGAAACCCCATCTCTACTAAAAATACAAAAATTAGGTGGCTGTGATGGCAGGAGCCTGTAATCCCAGCTGATCAGGAGGCTGAGGCAGGAGAATTGCTTGAATATGGGAGGCGGAGGTTGCAGTGAGCTGAGATCTCACCACTGCCCTCCAGCCTAGGTGACAGGGCAAGACTCCATCTCGGAGAAAAAAAAAAAAAAAACAGGTAAAATTTTTAATGTTTTGTGTCTGTACATGAAGTGATAAAAGCACAAGGGAAAAGAGGATACAAAATAAGACATAAATCAACTATGAAGTTTGTACATATAAGGTATTCTGTGCTATCTCATCAACTTCCTGGACACAGGCCAGAAATGTGACTCTAGGCTTTCATTTGCCCCACACAGAAGGAAACATGATTAGATACATGACTGAAAGTGAGTAGGACTCAGGAGAAGCTGAAGTATCCCAATACTGGGTCAGAAATAAATGTGCCCCATTAGTCTGCATAGAAAGAATTCATGAGATATGAATAGTACCTTCAATATTACATTTGTGGAAAATACAATGTTAAATTTTAGGGTAAATCAGTGACATCATGCTAAAATTTAATTCAGTGAAAGCAGCATTCAATGCACCAATGAGATGATCTGGCCTCATTCAGGAAAGAAAAAATCAAGATGTTTTGTTTCCCACAAGAAACCATCCCTTAGATAACATTTTGGAAATTTTGAGAGGTTTTTATTATTGTTGTTGTTGTTCTCACCGTGTTTGTTGGGCATTATAGGCATTCTGTAGGAAGGAACCAGATGTTCCAGATGTCCTGCGATGCACAAGAGAGTCCCACTCAGTGAAGATTTGTTTCACACCTTCATAATTCCAGTATGTTCTGCGAGACATGCAGATACTGAATACACGTCCTGACGTGTGGTAGCATTCCAGAATGAGAAATATGTTTTCTCTGTTATTTCTTCACTGACCAATCTATGCCATAAGATAGAAACTATTTTCATACTATACTTACAAATAATACTAGCTCATTTGCTAACTCTAAAAATCTTCCATTTTGACAGTTTGTAATTTGTGATGGCATGTTATCCCTATCTTGTTAAGGTTTTTTTATTTTTCTGTTACCATTTACATGTAAGTCAGGCTATTATTACTTATCATTCCACTAGTTTTAATTAGGGCCCACCCATTCTTCTGCCCTTTAAATTTTCTTCCTATATAGAGAATGGCTTCTGGATTTTTAAAAATCTTTAATCCAGCGCTTTGGGAGGCCGAGACAGGCGGATCACGAGGTCAGGAGATCGAGACCATCCTGGCTAACACGGTGAAACCCCGTCTCTACTAAAAAATACAAAAAAGTAGCCGGGCGAGGTGGCGGGCGCCTGTAGTCCCAGCTATTCGGGAGGCTGAGGCAGGAGAATGGCGTAAACCCGGGAGGCGGAGCTTGCAGTGAGCTGAGATCCGGCCACTGCACTCCAGCCTGGGCGACAGAGCAAGACTCCGTCTCAAAAAAAAAAAAATCTTAAATCCAAATATTCATCATAACTAGTAGCAAGAATGTGACTATTTCATTATGTTTTCCAGTATAATCATGTCAGAGCACTTACATATTAATATGTATTGCATATTATTTCATTATAAACTTCATTCTTTTCCTTCTCCTTTATTTTATAGTTAGAGAATTGTATTGTTCTTTCAAATTTATGTTCCTTTAAAAATTAAATATGCTGTTTTATAAAATTTCATTATCTCTGAATTTCATTTCATGATTTAAAAAAAGAAACAAAACAAAGTATTCGTTTTTAAAAGAGGGCACTGGGTATGACAGAGTTGAAGGTCACTTGTAGAGATGAAGAATGTTTGCAAGGAAAATAGACTCACCTCTCACTTCCTGATTGGATATACCCTTATGTAGCATATTAGTTGATCCACATTGTGTATGTAGGTAAACAGTGGGAGAGAAGTTAGAATGAAATAGTGAGAGAGAAAAGAACGATCAGCGGGCTGGCCAGCACTCTTATCATTTGAAATGGCAAGAATTTAAGTCTCACTGAGTTTCATTGAGAGGGAACACCATAGAAAATAACCAAAGAGGCTGCCTGACAAAGAGGGAAGCCCCAGCAGTGCCAGGCTTGGGTGTGCCACTGGGATCCAAGACTGATGGGACTTGGATGAAGTCTTGCAGGAGCACATCTCCCATGTCAGGGATGATTCAGTAGTGACTCTGCCCTGGAGCCAGGGTTGGGTGCCCCCTATACAGAAGCCATCAACTATAAAGGGAAGACTGCAATAGTGTGACTTAAACAGGAGATATTTCTCCCTCACCCATCCTTTATGCCTTGCCTCAATACCCCAAGGGATAGAGTAGCACAAAAAAAAAAAAAAAAAAAAAAAAAAAAGAGGAGGAAGAAAAATGATAGGTTCTGTTCCCTTTCTTAGCAAGAATCTCTACCTGGCCAAGGGTGAATTAGAGGCTATGCAGTGCTTTGAGCTGGATGCGAGATAGAATCCTTAAAGTGAACTTTGTCCACCTGAAAGGGACTGAAAATCAATGAGATCTATCCAAACTCTACATAATGGATGAAAACGGGCAAGTCAAGTAAACATGTTTGAAATCAATTATTGGAGAAAATTAAGATCTTTTAAATCTATGTATCACTGAGTTCATATTACTAAATATGCTGATTAAGATAGGTAGATAAATTTCTATTACATTAACGGTTCTGTGATTTGGGGTTAGAAAATATTTATCTTTTTAAAAAAATTGAATAAGGAAGATTCTATATGCACTGAGACAGAACTATGATCTTACATGAATATGGACAGAATCAGAGCCCAATATTCAAAGTTGTCCTTGAACAATTATGGTAAAAGATGCTCTTCCCTGCCTGCTTTATTTGGTTTGAGCTTTTAAGTCAACTGTGAATAAGCTTTACCAGTGAGAGTATCAGGGTTTCTACAAAGTTCAGAGCTGTTAACCTTGGGTTGTAAAACCAGGAAAAATAAATCTCCAGATGTCCTCTGGATGCCAAGCTTCCACGATATCATCACCAATTTCAGATCCCAGGAGACTATATTGTACAGTCTGCCTTCATTTTCTGATTTTACAGCTAAACTCGGGTCTTCCCACATGGATTAATTACACCTGAAATTTTTTAAAGCCATAAAAGGAGACTATAAGAATATTTAAATTTGATGGGATCCCAGATTGCCTCTTGTAATTTCTTTCTCAGTTCACTATGCTGACTTGATGAGAAGTTTTGGGCAGTACAGCATCACTTGTCATATAGGGCCCATCACCACAGTGCTACGTGAATAGAACTTGTCTTAGGTTATCAGCAGCCCTTTGGTGAAAGATATTAATAAAAGGAGGAGCTTCATCTTTGGCACCTGAGGCAGAAGTTTTTTAAGGGGTCAGATGGCAACAAATTATCTTCTGTAGTATTCCTTTCCACCAAAAACTCAAGTAATCTTTGCACTCCAAATGATAGAGGTGCAGGCTGGCTGAAATTCACAAAGCCTGGAAATTTCTCCTATTCTCCTTAGCCCACAGATCTCCCTAGGACCGCTATGAATGCAGATAGGGGTCTGGAACAATCCTGAAAGGGATTTAACACATGGAAAAGGATTGCTTACTCAGCCCGTGACATCCACATGATGGATAGTAGTAAGTAAAAAGAAACAAGTGCTATAATGTAGAATGGAGGTTCTCAAAATGTGTTCCTCAGACCAGTAGTATCAATATCACCTTGGAACTTACTAGAAATGCCAATTCTCATCCTCTTATCCCCAGACATAACAAATCAGAAACCCAGCCAAAGATCCAGAAATCTCTGTTTTAAGAAGCCCTCCAGGTGATTCTGACACATGCTAACATTTGAAAATCATTGATCTATGATGCCAGTTATCATTATAGAGAGATGAGGAGACTTTCCCTCAGATTTATCCAAGAGGTCCCAGTCAGCAACCTGCGACTTAGTGTGGCAGGCTGTATTTTGCAAAGATGGCTGGAACAATCTCTCTCATTCCACATGCTCTTCTTACCCGGAACAATCCCTCTCATTCCACACACTCTTCTCACCATGATATTGACAACCCTTCCATCAGAAAAGCAGATCTATGTCCTCTACGCCTGAATCTGGACAGACTTCTTTTTCAGTGTTAACCAAGAGAATGTGGCAGAAATGATGCTATGAGACTTCCATAGCTCAGTAACAAAATACAATTTAGTTTCTGTCTTCCTTACTGAAATACTTGTTCCTGAAGCCTTCAACCACAATGTAAGAAATTGGAGTCCCTGAAACTTCCACATTGTGAGGAAGCCCAAAGTCACCCATGAGACGAAACCACATGAAGAGGCCCTGACACTACACAGAGAGATGCTGGTCCAGAACCCAGCTACTCCAAACCATCATTTCACTGCAACTGCATGAGAAAACATGAGCCAGACCCAATCATATGGGCCTTTCTCAAATTTCTGACCCACAGAATCTGAGACAGATAATAAAAACAGGGTCTTGTTTTAAGCCACTATGAGTAGATAGCTGAATGTATGGTATTCTGGTGACCTAACTTTGTTTTTTTCTCCCAAATATTGTCAGTTATCCAATGTCATATATGAAATATTCCACCTTCTATTTGTTCTTTTTAAAAGCCACACTTACTAGGTCAAATATGTTCATATTCTTGTGTCTATTTCTGGACTTTTTCCTTTAAACTACTGATCTGTCTCTCTAATTCTGTACCTTTTCTACACTATTTTAATTACAGCTATATACTACATTTTAATAACGAGTAGGACTCTTCTCATCCTGAATTGCCATTTCAATAGTGTTATCTCTAGTCTGCTGGATGAATTGTAGAACAATTTACAAGGTCTGAAGATAAATAAACAAAAAAGATTACTGATTAGCTTGTTTTACAACAGTAAGATGTCTCACAGAACTTGATATATTTCTTCATATATATTTCTTCATATACTTCTTTCAAAGAATTTCTTTCATGATATTCAGTAATTCTTGAGTTTTAGTCTTTCCATGCTTCTAAGGATTTCTTCATCAATTTATTCTTAAACATTTCCTACTTCTGTTGCAAGTGCTATTAGATTGTATCATTTTTCCCCAAATACGCATACATACATATTTTCTATCTTTTTTTTTTTTTTTTTTTTTTTTTTTTTGAGACAGAGTCTTGCTCTGTCACCCGGGCTGGAGTGCAGTGGCCGGATCTCAGCTCACTGCAAGCTCCGCCTCCCGGGTTTACGCCATTCTCCTGCCTCAGCCTCCCGAGTAGCTGGGACTACAGGCGCCAGCCACCTCGCCCGGCTAGCTTTTCGTATTTTTTTAGTAGAGACGGGGTTTCACCGTGTTAGCCAGGATGGTCTCAAACTCCTGACCTCGTGATCCACCCGCCTCGGCCTCCCAAAGTGCTGGGATTACAGGCTTGAGCCACAGCGCCCGGCCCATACATATTTTCTAATAGGCATATTGCGAAAGCATTCTCTCAAATAAACTGAATATATTTTGTTTCCAAGTAGATGATTATGTCTTCTGCAAATAATTATAATATTGCTGCCTCCTTTCTAATATTTATACCTCATTTCATTATCTTGCCTTGTTTCATTGGCTAAAGGTTTCAGAGAAAAGTTAATGATTTTTATACATTTAAAAAATGAAAGTTGTTATATTTATTTAAAACTCTCTTAGAAACAACCACACCATACCAACTTTCATAATAAGGAAAGGCAACAAAAAAACCCACATCAAAAATATCCAGTAGCAGTCCTTGGTGGAAGAAAAGTCAGCCAACGACAACAAAAATTCAGAGTCAAGTTGATGTAAAAAACTAGATAAGATGTCACATCCATAAATAACTACAGTATAAAACTCCATGTTAAATGTCTTCAAAGAAGCTCAAGCACAATTATATAAGAAAGAAGAATAACTTCTGACTAAGGGGGATGGGAGTAGCCTTCACGTGAGAGTTTGAAGTATGGGTAAGATTCCAGCCTATGAAGATACTACAGCAACAAAGCTGGAAAGAAACAAGACACAGTAGGGAAAACAATGAGTTCCTTAGGTTTTGGACAGATTGGAAAGTGATGATAGAAGAAATTGAAAAAATAACCTAAAGAATGCAGGAATGCCAGGTTAACAACACAAATAACATGAGTAATTTACATGAAATGAGAACTGGCCATGTGCCTGCCAGGCACTGTCTCAAGAGCTTCACTTGTATTATCTCTAAAACAAGAGTTGCAAGCCTAGACTATATGTTTTAGGTCATAGCAGTCTATGTCAATTTTTCAACAAAAAGATAACATGACCAAAACAAGCCTTAAGAAGAATAATTGGATAACAACTTTCAGGACTGAAGAAAAGAGAATCCACTCACCACAAAGACATTTAAGAGGCTTGTTAAAAGATGAAATCCAAGTCATACAAAGCTTTCACTTCTGTAACCTCTGGCCCCATTTCATACTCTCCCCACTACACATCCTAAACTGATCTAACTACCCTAAACTGATCTGAAAGTATGCAGTACCCCTTCCAAAGCCTGTGCCTTTTCACATCCCATTTTTTATTTATGCCTGTAAGGCTCACTCCATGCTTGTCCTTTAATTTGTCAATCTTAACACATTCCAGACTTGGTTAGTTATTTCTTTCTGCAAACAGTGCTTTTTCCAGATCCCAATGAGAGTAGTTACCATGCTATGTTTTAATTGAATGTTTACAATTGTTCTTGCCTACAAATTGTGAGTTATTTGGGAGAAGTACCTGTGTTCTACTTATATTTACATTCCCAAAATCAGATACAACATCTCAGCAGACCTCCAGTGAACACATGCATGAAATAAATACCAAGATGGACAAAAGGACAATGGACTAACAGGGAAAATCCAAAACCAAATGCTACGCTCTTATAGTGCACAAAAACACACTTTTGTGATGACCTTTAGCAATGGTCATCAACATCTTCTGTTTTTTCTATGCAGTTTCTCTCACCTCCTTTTAGCTATAGGCCTATCACGTGGACCCCCAGGGCTGAGCAGGTGAACCAAGATGGGAAAGTGATTGCTTCAAGGGTGGGAAGGCACATAGTTCAGGCTGAGCCAATTGGAATTCTTCCCTGAAAATGACTCTCACTGTAGCTGTCGAGATTTCTTACCTCTTGGTGATCAAGTTGAAAAAATGTGGATTACTACAATTTGGGCTTCATGAGAACAAAAACATTCTTAGTCTTTTTATTATTATTATTATTATTATTATTATACTTTAAGTTCTAGGGTACATGTGCATAATGTGCAGGTTTGTTACATATGTATACTTGTGCCATGTTGGTGTGCTGCACCCATCAACTCGTCAGCACCCATCAACTCGTCATTTACATCAGGTATAACTCCCAATGCAATCCCTCCCCCCTACCCCCCCCATGATAGGCCCCGGTGTGTGATGTTCCCCTTCCCGAGTCCAAGTGATCTCATTGTTCAGTTCCCACTCATGAGTGAGAACATGTGGTGTTTGGTTTTCTGTTCTTGCTATAGTTTGCTAAGAATGATGGTTTCCAGCTGCATCCATGTCCCTACAAAGGATGCAAACTCATCCTTTTTTATGGCTGCATAGTATTCCATGGTGTATATGTGCCACATTTTCTTAATCCAGTCTGTCACAGATGGACATTTGGGTTGATTCCAAGTCTTTGCTATTGTGAATAGTGCTGCAGTAAACATACGTGTGCATGTGTCTTTGTACCAGCATGGTTTATAATCCTTTGGGTATATACCCAGTAGTGGGATGGCTGGGTCATATGGTACATCTAATTCTAGATCCTTGAGGAATCGCCACACTGTTTTCCATAATGGTTGAACTAGTTTACAATCCCACCAACAGTGTAAAAGTGTTCCTATTTCTCCACATCCTCTCCAGCACCTGTTGTTGCCTGACTTTTTAATGATTGCCATTCTAACTGGTGTGAGATGGTATCTCATTGTGGTTTTGATTTGCATTTCTCTGATGGCCAGTGATGATGAGCATTTTTTCATGTGTCTGTTGGCTGTATGAATGTCTTCTTTTGAGAAATGTCTGTTCATATCCCTTGCCCAATTTTTGATGGGGTTGTTTGTTTTTTTCTTGTAAATTTGTTTGAGTTCTTTGTAGGTTCTGGATATTAGCCCTTTGTCAGATGAGTAGATTGCAAAAATTGTCTCCCATTCTGTAGGTTGCCTGTTCACTCTGATGGTAGTTTCTTTTGCTGTGCAGAAGCTCTTTAGTTTAATTAGATCCCATTTGTCAATTTTGGCTTTTGCTGCCGTTGCTTTTGGTGTTTTAGACATGAAGTCCTTGCCCATGCCTATGTCCTGAATGGTACTACCTAGGTTTTCTTCTAGGGTTTTATAGCAAGACAGTGATGGGCACAAAATAAGCTCTTAAGAATGTATGTCAGATGAATGAGTCCAAAACTTCAAGCAGCTATATTCTCAGAAACAGAGTTTTGGCCACTGGCAAATAAGAGTCCTAATAAATTGATAGATAAATGAGTTTAGGAGTTTCATTGCATTAGTACAGTCTTTTCCAAAATGTGCCAAGGAAAAAAAAAATACACAAAATGTTTTAAAATAATTGCCATCTACTATTACTATCACATTTTAATAAGAAGAAACTAGGGAGGACTAACCTAAGAATAAAGAACCATTCTCTGCATTTAATTTATTTGACTTTATGAAAATTTTATTGTCATTGATTCTTTTATTTCTTTGCTATCTGGCAAAATTTAGATTGGACTTGACCAATTTGTGAAACTAGGGGATAAGGGGGTAAAATAAGTTGAATAATGGCTCCCCAAAAGATATGTCCAAGTCCTAGCCCTCAGTATCTTATTTGGAAAAAGCATCTTAGTAAATGTAATTAGGTTAAGCATTACAAGATAAGGTCATCCAGATTTACGGTGGACACTAAATCCAATAATAAGTATTGTTATAAGAAGAAGGGAGAGGGAGAATTGAGTCACTGCGTCACAGATGGGAAGGCCATGTGAAGGCAGAGACTGAATTAGAGTTATGTGTATGCAGTATAAACCAAAGAACATCAAGGATCGCCCAAAGCCACCAGAAGCTAGGAGAAAGGGCTGGGATGCATCCCCCCCTTAGAGCCTCCAGAAGAAACCAACCCCGCTGATACTTTGATTTCAAACTTCTAGGCTCTAAAATCCTTAGATAACATATTTTTTGTTGTCTTGAACCACCAAGTTAGTACTAATTTATTACAGCAACCTTAAGAAACTAATACATGGGGTTATTCAAATTGAAGGGTGAGAAAAAAACAGCATCATGAAAATGTAAGAAATTGTAGGAATATATAGTCTGAGAAAGGCCATTGTATTTGGTATTTTATGTCAGAAGAAGAACATCAAAGTGGCAATTCTCTCAACTTTGCATTTCCTTTAGCTGAGAGCTGGTAATCATACATAGCCATAAGCTACATTTTTAATCAAACTTGTTTGACGAAATTTATACCTGATCCAGAAGCCACAATGATAAAATTTTCTATTATTTTCCTTTTAAAATCTCACTGATACAAAATTGTGATCATATGGAAAGTAACTTCATATTTTTTCTGTGCCTATATTATCTATAACTCACATTAGTATCTTTATTTGAACAGATGTGTAATGTTTTATTACACATCTGTTCCAATAAATGAATGACCGTGAATGAAAGTAAAATTCAAGCCTATTGATGCAGACTACTTACTTGCCATTGCTAGATCACGAAGTGACCTACATCATCAATCATAATCATGTATACATTTTTGTTATAGACAAAAATTTAAAATTAATACTAATCTTAAAGTTTGTCTTAATATGCAGAAATAAATGAGTATATGTGGCTCCAGGTCTCTGTAAAATAAGTGCACTATTTTGTTCTAACATTTTCCCATCAAACATAGTAAAAAACTTGGGCTGTTGTTGTTCTGCAATCTGACATTTAAGCTTATGTTTTTAAAATTTTTATGTTTCTCATGTTTCTGATTCATTATATTGTGCAACGAAAGCATCTCTGTTTCACTTAGCATTCTGTTGAATCTGCAGAGATCTTGCTACTTTAAATGTATATGCACTGTTCTTCCAGCATAAAAATCAGTCATTAAGTTGGAATGATGGAGCAGCGATTTCTGGGTTTTATAGAGATTAACAAGGCTTACTTCTACCTACAGAGACCATCTAACTCACAGACTGCACATTGATGACCAAATAAGAGACTGACAGATGCAAGGAACTCTCACGTGCTGTCAGACATCCATTGAATTTTTCTAAATATAGTAAATGATCTTTGGCTTTTTAAGAAGCTGTTGAATAATGCTACCATCTATTAATTACTAAAGGCACTAGGAAAAGTCCTTAACCAAGATGTGGATGGATAGTTATTTAGGAAACCAAAGGCTAGAAAAGGAGGTATTTAGTATTAATGAGGTTATGGAGTAACTTGATTCATTACAGCTACTAGCTGAAATTGAATGGAACAATCAAAGTTCATTACTAGGCCTGATTTGCTGAGCAGGAAAGAGTAAAGATACTGTGTATATGAACCTGTTCCCTATACCTTCATTTCTGCTCTTCTTTTTTTAAGATTTCTTGTCAGTAAACATTATTCACTTCCTATTTTGTTTTCTTAGGACAGCAATGTACACTGAAATTCAAAAAGAAATCATTTATGGAGTATATAGTAAAATCAGAAAACTATAATTGCTCATATGAACAATTTCTTGAACACAATCTTACTTAAAAAAAAAAAACTAGCATTACCTTAAAATCCGTTCAGACACAAAATGCAAAAATACCCATGAAGTTAGATTGCTGTTTACTTTTCATGGCCAATACCATTAAAATGAAATTTGAAGAATTCAATTTATGTAAATTTTTCCCATTAAATTATTCATAATAAGAAATTCTCTCAACCTTTCTGAAGTGAAATGAATGCAAATTTAATTCATTAGATGACTAGACTGGTATAAAATCTTAGAGGAAATGTAAATGGTAATTGAAAATATAGAAATGATACTTGTTTGGTGACACAACAAATCAATCAGCATAAATTGTCAAGGTACAAAAATATTACTAGAATGTTTCTGTGTTTTCCCTTAAAAGGCATTTTTTTTTCTCTTTCAGGCACATATCTTACAGGAGAATAAATGAAGTAGAAATTGTAGGTTCAATTGATCTGAATGTCATGAACCTTGCAAGACCACCATATTCCCTCCTCTCAGAAGAGGCCCCTAATGAAGGCACTGTTGAAGACAGGAGACCTGACTTTTATCTTGGCTTCTCCTAACAATTGTGTGACTTTGGCTAAGTCATGAGACTTCTGTAAACATCAGTCCCCTCATCTATATTAAATGCAGTTTAAATAGTATACATGTAAAATGCTGGTCCTACATCTACCAAAAGGATTTCATAAGAATAAAGTGAAATAATGGGTTGACAATGCTCAGTAAATCATAAAATACTACAGAGCTGGCCTGCTTTAGTTACTACACATGAATTCCAGGCTGTACCCTAAAAGTTTCATAGAATTGAACACAAAATCTACCCAGTCTTTTCTTGGTTGTCCTTATTCACTAGATTTCTGGAAAGTATAAAGCTCACTAACACTCAAATGCCTTCTATCTAAGTCTTTGTATAGTCTAATTTAATCACTATGACAAACTAGAGTGATAAATTTTCCTATCTACATCTTAAACAAATGAAGAAAAAGACTCACATTAACTAAATTGCCTAATGTCATTTAGTAGGATAGAAGGGATGACATACAAACCCAGCTTTGTCTTGTTACAATACCTCAACTTTTTCCAACTAAATCTATAGCCCATTCAAATTTTTCCTTTTGGCGAAAGCGCATATTCAGAAGTGAAATATTAACATAACCATAATCCTCTTCCATATTCAAAGGTAGCTGCTTAGTTTCCAAATTGTGAGTCTCCAACCATTTCTGAGCCCAACCACCCGTATCCCGGGAATTCAGGTGTCACTGCTGCCATGCAGTGAATTCCAAGGCATTGATACGCCATGGGCACATTTCCATCTGTCCTTTTAAACTCTTGCTGAAGACACCAAACAAAGCTGCCTCATGAGCCCAAATTTATCTAAATCATCATAAGCCCTGAAAACAAAGCTGTGGGATCTCAAACTACACTATTACCATGACGATTTGGTAAGGGCAGTTGAAGATAAGCAAACAGTTGTTGAACGAAGTGGTAGAAAAGTATATAATGAATTAGGAACCTGAGCTGGCTCTAACCCATGTGCTTCCCATCACTGGCAAGTAGGTCATGTATGGGGAACACCTAACACAAAGAAGGCACTCAATAAATGATCTTTTGCATAGAATTAAAAGGTGAAAAAGACACAATTCTTTCGTTCTGATGATGTCTACAAAGCTTTCAGAGATTCAGGACTATTGCTGCTGTAGCACAGGAGAATATATATGTAGAAAAATTATTTTGTTTCCTTGGCCAGGAGTAGGATGAAGAAAAATGATCTTAAAGGAGAAAAAATATAAGTAAATACAGATTTTAATCACAATTTAAGTTTTGTCTTATAGAGTCTATTTTTTCTTCAAAAACATATCCATGTATTCAGCACTAGGTAAACATTATGTGTCATTGATATTGTTTGTTTGTTTTGTTTTATATTGTTGTCATGGGATAATTTTGTTTCAAATATCTTGTAGAGATCCACGCAAATGTAAAACACTGAATACTTTATTACAAAGTCATTGAAACCTTATCATTAGACTTGTTACTCAGCAATTGAGTGAGCCAGCACTTCAAAATATCTAGAAAACCAAATTCATGACCTCAGAAAAAAAGCAATAATTGTTTTGCAGATTAAAATCCTTTTCCTCACTCCAGCCAGTAACTTAATTTCAAATGTAAATGTGGTGTGCAATCTGAGTAACCTGAAGGAGGAATTACGTATCATTTTCCCTTAGTGCCAGCAAAATATCTCTAGTTGACAGTTATTAATTTCTAGTCAAATTATCCTGGAATAGGGTCAAAGAGAACTAATGGTTTTATTTTACATTCTACGAAGTGTTGTGTTTCAGTATTCAAAATGCAGTGCTCTGGAAAGAGAACTGCAGCAGAATTTAGGAGACCTTCATGCCCTCTCTAAAAAATGTTAGCCAGATTAGTAAGTATATTAACCCTTTACCATTTCTAAGGCACGCTCCCACAAACTATAATAAAATTATCCAGCTATTTATTCTTGATCTTCATTGAGTAAAATGTACAAAATTTTAACTTTCCTAAAAATATAAATATCTAATTATGTATCACTGACCAAAGATTAAAAGGGTTGTTATTGTTTTCTTTAACTTTGCAGTTTGTGTTTTACTTTTAAGTTGGAATTTTAGCATACTAAACATGCATATGGAAGTCAAGGAGATCTAAAGTATTAGTTATTTAAAGCTCATTTTCCCCCTCAGTTCCCAATTAGATGATCCATGTGACATGGGTTGTACCATAATAAAATTAATTATTTCACTCATATGTAATCCTTTTAATTGGCTCACAGAAGTTTAAATAAATTTTGTTTTATGTTATGGCATGCAAATAATGCAAGTAATTTGCTTTTGAATTTTACAAAATCCCAGTACAAATCCAGGTACATAAGTTAGATAAGTATATGGAAAATGTTGGAATTTGATCTTTGTGGGTATAATATAACCAATGGCATGGTACAGTGGAAACAGCAGGAGATTTCAATTAAAAAGATTTAATATCCCTGTTCTAGCTCTGTTAATTTCACCTTGGGCAAGTCACTGTCTCTCTCTGAAGCTCGGTTCCCTCTCTAAAATTTGTTTGAAAATAATACCTATTATTAAGAAATAGCAACAAACTTTATTGCAGCATTTAAGAGAAATATCTAGAAAAGTTCCTTTGCTAACTGTGATGCACTCAAAAGATGATACTTTTAACAGCTTTATTGTCATGTAATTCATATGCAGTATAATTTACCCATTTAATGTGCACACTTCAATGTTTTTAGTATATTCGCAGGATTGTGCAACAATCACCACAACCTACTTTTGAACATCTTTGTGTCCCGCTAAAAGTAACCAATACCCATTAACAATCCCTCTCAATACACTCCCCCACCCTCATCTCAAGGTAACCACTAGTCTACTTGCTATCTTTATAGATTTGTCTATTCTGGACATTTCATAGAAATGGAATCATATATATATACGTAACATGTAATCTTTTGTGACTATATTCCCTCATTTAATTTAATGTGGAAAAGGTTTATCTATATTACAGCATATATCAGTATTTCATTCCTCCTATTGCCAAATAATATCCCACTCTATGGATGTACTATATGTTATTTATCCACTCGTCAGGTAATAGACATTTGAATTGTTTCTACTTTTTGACTATTATGAATAACGCTGCTATGAGCATTCATGTACAAGTTCTTGTGTGGATATGTGTTTTCATTTTTCAGGTATGTGCCAAGGAGTGTGACTGCTGGATTCTATGATAACTCTATTTTTAGCATTTTAAGGAACTGCCAAACCATTTTTCAAAGTGGTTGTGCCATTATACATTCACTAGCAATTTATAAGAATATCAATTTTTCCATACTTTCGCCATCACTTGTTATTGTCAGTCTTTTACATTATAACCATCCTTCTGGATTTTAAGGGGTATCACATTGTAGTTTAATTTGCATTTCCTTAATAACTGGTGATGCTTATTAATCATTTGTATAGCTTTTTGGGAGAAATGTCTAACACTTTACCCATTTTAATGGGTTATTTGTTATATTGTCATTGGATTGTAAGTGACATTTATGTAATCGGAATACAAGTTCCTTATCAGATATGTGGTTTGATAACATTTTATTTCATTGTGTGGATTCTTTTAACTTCCTGATGTTATTATTCATACCACAATGTTTTACTTTGAATGAAGTTCAATTTATCTTTTTTTCCTTTGGTTGCTTGTACCTTTGGTATTGTATCTAAAAAGTCAATCATAAAGTCTAACTCCTAAGTTTTCTAAGAGTGTTATAGTTTTATCTTTTTACATTTGGGTTCAATTTTATTGTTATGTCAATTTAACATGTCTAAGCCAATACATTAATTCTAAGCCAATGAATACATACACATTCATTAAAGAAAAATCAGAAAATATGCATACGAAAATATAATAAAACAAAATACAACCATAATTGTATTCATCCCAAAACAACTACTTCTAGCATGCTGGTTTATACTTCCAAACCCTATTTTCTGTATATGTATTCTAATTTTTGTGTATATATATGTACATGTACACATGTATACATTTTAGTGGGATTACATAATGCACACAGTTCTGTAGACAGGTTTTTTCTTTGATATATTGTAAACATATTTGCATATCAGTTTTTTGGACTTGGCTTTTCTGAACTTCAAGTGTTTTAGTTGCATAAGAGCAAGTAGTTGTGATAATCAAAAGAAATAATGTTATAAATGCATTTTGTAAGACTTCATCTATAGAGTAAATTAGCTTTATTCTGTTATTGTATTAAATTAGTCTTTTTTGTTAAAACACTTTCTCCAATACTCTATAAAATCCCTTATCACATTAGAATATTAAACTAGTAAGTTTTTGAAATACCTATGTCTCCTAAATTCTTCAGGACTAGCAGTCTATATAGCTTTGGGTCCCCGGGACCTGTCACAATTCCTGGACCAAAATAGTGATGAATAATTGTTGGAATTAATATGTATTATCAACACCTCTGAATATTTTAGAAATGGTATACTGTTGTTCTTTGATAACTGATTAAATTATCGAAAGCTTGATGAATATATGTTTATGACTATTATATCTTCCTGATACATTGACTATTTTATAAAATGTTCCTCTTTATCATTAGAAATATTTTTTTGTTTTAAAGTCTACTTTATCTAATATTAGCACAGCCACTTCAGCTCTTTCATGGTTACTTTTTGCACAGTATATATTTTCCCATCTGTTACATACAAAGTAAGTCCCTTCAACCAGAACTATGAAGCCCTTCATCCTCATGGCTTGCCTTCCCTTTGGGCAGAACCTTAGCACCATCGCAACAGAGCTGGGAATGGTGGTCTCTAGTTTTCTCTGATTGCCACTCCTAGTGTGGAACCTCTGTCATCCAAAAGAGCTGGACTGGCAAGCAAAGCTTTGTCTAGAAGCAGAAAAAAGACAGAGAGTTCCTGTCTGCACATTATTCACCTGACTCATTGAGTTCCCTTTAAGTGTGAGGAAACAAATACTGGAGTCAGGTCTAGGAGGGTGGTCGAATCAATGGATAGGCATCAATTACATGGCCAGCCAGCTGATAAGGTCCTAAAATTTCATTAGTTTTGAAATAAAGCAACACTGCTTTTGAAATTTTTTACCTTATGAACGTTATGTTGAGATTTAGGCATTATGTGTATGAATCAGAAAGTATTATGAATGATTTAAAAATACTTGAAAGAAAAAGGAAAAAGAAAATAAGTTGGTGTCAACCCTCACCATTAAGATTATCTCTACCTTTGGTTGTTTTGACCATACTATTTAGAAAACTGATAGTAATGAAAATGTTTCTTGTTCAAAGTTATGCAAATGATTCCTGTTCATACAAATGCAAATAGACTTTGTCCAAAGGAAAATATAAATTTTTGAAAGTTAAATTCTCCTTTTAACCAGTTGTAACATCTTACTGGTTCTCATTAATTAAAAAGTTAAATAAAATTTTTGACATATATTCATTTCATATTTGTAGGAGTCATAATTTTCTCGTTTTAAAAATATTATTCATTAACACAAATATCGAACATTATTTGGGCAACATTATTGCTGTTACCCTAATCTTTCTGTCCTTTATTATTTTCCTCTCCTTTCTTAACCTTTCTTTTCTCTTCACTGAGCTTAATCTGCAGGGCAAGAAATAAACAATAGCAGACACATTGAACATAGATGATGCACAAGGGAAACAATGGAGATCATCATCAGAATACTGTCATGTCAAGAAGAAGCCACATTACTGAGAAGAATGTTACTAAAATTTTTAATGTCATACACTAAAAGTACACACACCCAAAAGATAGGTATGCTACTTTATCAGAAAGTAGGTAGGTAGGTAGGTAGATAGATAGATAGATAGATAGATAGATCTATCTTATAGAACTTGCAATATTTGTGGTTCTAGATATCACAAAGCTCATATTTAAAAATATTAATATTGAAATTTTAAATAGTTAAGGTTTTAAAATTAACTGGAAAAAAAATCCATAAACTGTTCCCCTTGCAGTTATTATAAATTTTCAACCTCTTAAATAATGTCCTTATCATTTATTCTTTTTTAGGCTTCAACCATGTCTATGTCTTGGTCCTGGAACATTTTTCTCTGATTTTCTTAACCAACAATTCAGTGATAATAAGCATTCAAGCAGCATGAATGATTTAATCAACACTTGCATAAATGCATCAGAAAACACACTGTATAAGCAGAGATAAACTGTAAGCAAATATGTACTGTCTTTGTAAGCCATAATTTGTTTGAAAGTAAGTTAGTTCTGGAATAGAGCGTAAAGTAGTTATTTTAACCTTAAGTGAAAGCAACTTGTCTCCACCTCTTACCAAGTTGAATCTTAACAGAATAAGCATGTTTACCCCTATTTTAATGTAGCAAGAATCTTTACAAAGAGAAATCAGATCAGTGAAGTAAATCATCAAATACATTAGATTATTAGATGATCCAAAATCATCTCTATCTTTTCCAACAGTTAAATTAATTTGTTTCCTGGTCTTGGCATTTATGAATGTTAATTTAATCACACAAACTTAGACTTCCTGTGAGAGAATTTGAAACCACATTGTGAACATGATTTTCACATAGGGTTTGTTCCTTTTTCCTAAATTAGAAAATAAAATTTAAAAACTGCATGCTTGTATTAGACCCTAGGCAAAATCAGCATAGGCCTGCCATCTTCCATTACATTGATTCAGGACTCTGGGGAACCATGTCACCATCTGGACGGGAGTGCATATGGTCAGAGGGAGGTCTGGGAGAGTGTCCTCAAGAAGACCCCAGCTGGCTGAGCAGCCACCTGTTACTGAGATGAGCGAGGGCAAAATAGATCATATTCATCACAATCCATCTGTTTATAATCTCCAAATATTCAGTCCTGTCATGGCAGGGTACAGCTTCAACAGGAGAGGACTGACTCAGAGAGACCAAGACCACAAGTCCAGCTAAGCAGAAGACATGTGGAAGATCCTCTATGATGAGAAATAGACAAGGAGGGAAATCTGAAAAGGTCAAGAAGGCAGGGGTAGCAGGCTCAGAGCAGGGATTATCCATGGCGCAGGTGCCTAGTGAAATCATAAGAATAGCATTGATGAACAGGGTTGGGGGTTTCAGACTCTAAGAAGAGTGGGATGTTTTAACAACCTGCTGAACACAACTGTCTCTGGATTCAGAAATGTTGATCGTGGCTTCAAGACGGGCATATACGCATGAATTAATTCAACTCCTGATTAAGGCATGGATATAGACTCTAGGATTCATTGATATTTTTCATGGCAAACAATAATAGTTAATAATAGTCAATAAGTATATCGCCCTTCATAAGTACAATGCGTATATTTACTAATTTAATCCTCATTAAAACCCTGTAAGATAGATACTATTATTATTCCCAATTTGAGGTTCAGAAACAAAATAGATGCAGAGGATTTTAGTAACCTGCCCCAATCATGTAAGTAGTAGAGCTAGATTTGAAACCCAGCATCTGTACTCCTAAGCACTACTGTTTGCCGCTCCCATTCCTTTTACTTTCCAAGAGGCTGCAATGACTGAACTCATCTCTTCCTATTTTATACTCTCATTTCCCTATCTAACCTGTTTTACCCTGATTTTCCCTGTCTCTTATATCATGAATATCAGGTTGGATATTCATGTGGAACCTGAACAATGACTGCAAATACATGAAATGTGCCCTGCCCCTCCTCCTCCGAATCCATTTGTTTAAGTTGAAATGAGGAAGGACTCTTGTTTTAGGCTAAAGGGGAGATTTGACTCTTGAGTGTCTAAACTGTGTAAAGGGTATGAGGGATGTGTGTGTGTGAATGTGTATGTGTGGTGGGTGTGTGTGTGTAAAGGGCAGAGGGTGGAATATGGAAGGCAGAAATTAGCGAACAGCTGAAGGTTGAAGGTAGAAGCTAGAAAGGCTGTGTTTAAGAGGAACTCCATGAGACTTACGATTTACACAGGCCTAGTAGACCCCAAGGGCTAAAATGTGGGACAGTTATGGAGGGGGCAACAGAATGGACTGAGATGCTCAGCATGGCATCAGCACCTGCGACAGTGCTGAGACACTTCCGACAGTGACTCATGAGCAGCTGACATCAGAGACAAAAGCAGATTAATGGGATTCTTCTTCAGACATTATGAGAACCCTCCCAGAGATGTCTTGAAATAAACAGGGGAGATTTAAAATGGAAGAAGGAAAAAATTGATGTCCCACAGTTGTACAGAAAAGTGCTACAAAGCAGCAAAATGCAGGTATTAATGTTAATGTGGCTTCACTGCTTGCAGAGAATGGTGAGGCCTGCAGATATCCTAGTTTGCTGTATACAAAGCAGTAGGGAAGAGTAAGTGCAATGCAACATAAACCATCCTGTTCAGTCATGTCAAGCACAGCTGCTGACATACTCTACTAATAAAGGGCAACACAGACATTTTACCAGTATAGCTTATAATCTATTGGTGCCTTTTTTGTTGAGGTTTATTTTTGTAATCATTGCATAAATATTGAATTCTAGCCATATATTAAAGTTGCTGTCCTTTTTGTTAGGGAATTCTATCTCCTATTATGCAACTTTTTTGTGCATTTTTTTTCACTAGTATTGACATATGGTACCCAACCTTGTCACTCTAGACAAGGTTCAATTCAAGTCCTGAAAAATTCAACTGTGACCTTTTAATTGTCCCACTGAGCTTGTGCTTTCTTTGTTTGCCTAAAGTCAGATTCCAAGGATCAGGTGACATAGGATAAAAAACAGAATAAGCACTTTTGATGTAAGCTAATGTGACTGGACCATATGTAATAGCCCTGCTGTCCTCCCATTTTCTATTTTGCACTATCTTTCCTGGTCATCAGCTGTAACAGGCAATCTTAGGGGGGAAGCAGCCTTTTAAAATTTCTCAAAAGGATGAAGTATGAGCAGATGTCCAAGAGAAAGATAAAATAACATTGCAAGTAAAATGTAGAGATTTATTGATTCATTTTAGCAAGCTGTAATAGAAAATGTTGAGAACCTTAGAGTACAACACTAAAAGAGAAAAGTAAGAAGTCTTATTTTCATCCCATTGTGTTCAATAAATCTTGTAGGTCCAGTTGCTTTCAACAAGTTTGTTTCTTTACTTTGAGTTGTCATTAGTGTCCAGTTCAATTCATCATATGCAAAATATTTTCTCCTATATATATTATTATATGCAGATAAACATATTATATATTAGTATTTACAAGTTGATTTGTAGAATGTAACATTTCATGTTAAAATAAAGCTATTACACACAAAGCAATATAACTATGTATTAATAATTATTTTTTAAAATTTTCATTTTGGAACAGTAATAGAATAATTACCCCAACAAAATAGAATTCCATGGGAAAAGGGATAATATGGAAACACAGTCCATATTTTTCTATTAAAAAAAGAAGTAGATGGCTGGTGTTGAAAAGATCAGCACTTTCTATACATGCTGACAGATGTACAACCAACAGGACATAGATAACCTGCTAACAGGAATTAAATACAAATATGCATTGAACACCTACTATGTACTAGGCACTACGAAGTTACTACAAGTAAAGTTTCTACTCTATGACTAGTGAAGAAATAGACATGTAAACAATTAATTCAAATGCAAGACAGAACTGAATAACAATCAGTCCTGCTGGATGCGGTGGCTCACACCTATAATCCCAGCACTTTGGAAGGTTGAGGCGGGCGGATCGCCTGAGGTCAGGAGTTCAATACCAATCTGGTCAACATGGTGAAATCCTGTCTCTACTAAAAATACAAAAATTAGCTGGGCATGGTGGTGGGTGCCAGCTACTTGGAGGCTGTAATCCCAGAAATCCCAGCTACTTGAGAGACTGAAGGAGGAGAATCACTTGAACCCGGGAGGCGGACGTTGCAGTGAGCCAAGATAGCGCCACTGCACTCCAGCCTGTGTGACACAGCAAGACTCCATCTCAAAAAAAAAAAAAAAAAAAAAAGAATCAGTCCTTTGGCATAATGAGGTATCATGCCACACCTGTTAGGATGGCCACACTATCAAAAAACAGAAAAATCACAGGTGCTGGTGAGGATGTGGAAAAATTGAAACCCTTGAAAGTATCTGTGGGATTATAAAATGGCACAGCTGCTATGGAAAACAGCATGGAGTCTTCTGAAAAATTAAAAATGGAACTACCATAAAATCCAATAATCCCATTTCTGGGTATATATTCAAAAGCATTAAAAACAGGATCTCAAAGAGATATTTGAACATCCATGTCCATTGTACCATTATTCAGAATGTAAAAGCAACCTCAATGTCTATCAATTGATAAACTGATAAAGAAAATATAGTATGGACATACAATGGAATACTACTTAGCCTTATTTAAAAAAGGAAAATTCTGTCATATGCCACATGAATGAACCTTGAAGATATTATGTTAAGTGAAATAAGGCAATCACATAAAGACAAATACTGCATATTTCTACTTGCATGGGGTATCTAACGTAACCAAATTCATAGAAAAATAAGGTAGAATAATGGTTGCCAAGGGCTGGGGGAAAAGGGAAATGGAGAGTTGTTTTTCAGTGGGTATAAAGTTTGTCATGCAAAATGAAACAGTTCTAGAGATCTGCTGTACAATGATGTACATATAGTTAACAATATTGTAATGTACACTTAAAAACTTTAAAAGAATAAGTTTATGTTATATGTTTTTTAGCATAATAAAACGTTTTCTCAAAAAAAAAGAAAAAAAAAACAGTGCTTTGGCACATGAAGGGAAGGGTGAAGGGAAGAGTATTAATTCTAATTCAGAGGATTATAGCTTCAGAGCCATGGCAGCATTTGACATGAGTTTTCAATAGTGAGTAAAATTTTGATGTACCAAAGGGGATGGAAAAGCATGAACAAAGACCCAAGGTGGAAGCTCATGGATTGTTTGAGGAATAAGCAGTCTGAGTGGCTGAAACATAGGCTATGGAGGGATTAGCTCAGACCATTTATCAAACAAGTTCCTTGAAAAGACAGTAACATCTTTTCCATTATCTGTAACAATTTACAGCTATTTTACCAGCACACAATGTTATTTTATGTCCTCATTGTAAAAATATTATCCATCATAGTTTATTTAGCACCCTTCCTAGAAAGTGTGAAAAGAAATAAAGATGGTAAATCCACTTAATCTTGACCTTTTTGCCTTTAAATTTTGAACAGCTGTTTTTCATGGCCTGACATAGGACAAAGCAACTCAACCCAATAAACATAAACACTGAAAATACTAGTGAGGAAAAAAAGTATATAGGAAGCTCATTATCTAGTTTCTGATATATATAAGCATACATTTTGGTATTGTCAAAATCTTTTACTCAAAGATAGTTATTGACCTTAATGACCCAGTCTTATTCCTGTCTAATTTGACAATGATGCTGAGAATTTAAATAGAAAATTGGGAAGAAATTGCAAGAAAAGTAAGGAATTTAAATTTGGACATGTTTGAGATGCCTGAGGACATCAGCTGGAAATAATTAATCAATTAAATCAGGAGTTTTGAGCTCAGGAAAGAATTTGACTAGTAGGAAAAACATAGGGAGGCATCAAACAAAGAGTGATTGTTTAATTTATGATTTTATATAATCACCCAGGGAGAATGTGTAAGAGAAAAGAGGTAATTCATGTAGAAAAAAATAACAGGAAGCACAGCAAAGAAGGGGTGGATAGGAGAAGATTCAGGTAAATTGAGAGACTGAAGGTGAGTCAGAAGTGAAAAATACCCTGGAAGCAAAGAGATGGGGTAATAGATGAAGGAAAATGTGGACGAGAGTATCAAATGCTACAGCAGCCATGGAGGAGGAAAATAGAAATATACTATTGAACCTACCAATTATATGGCTACTTTGCTAGAAAAGAAAGACTGAGTAGACTAGTGAGTCAATTCAAGAGTGTATGTTCAAAAAATATAACAGATTTGATAACCTGAAACCCTCCCAAAGGAAATCCTAAGATATCTGGCTGTGATTTAACATTCTTGAAATGCATTACTCAACTCAGAAAAAAATCAAGTGAAATAATCAGGTGCCAAACAAGATTCCCCCAAACTACCATGTAATAACATGGAAATTCTCAAAACACTATATAATGACATAAGCTGACGCTATAATTGGGAAAGCAAGGATGGGTCAAAGGGAGAGTAGCTAATCTTACTATTTTAGGACTTGACACACACAAGGAAAAAAGAATGTGTCTGGTCTATGTATGTGGAGACTTGCAACCAAGATACCCTCATAAACCCAGGATCTTAGGGTTACATGATCACTTAGGGGTATAATAGAAAAAATTTATTCACTAGTACAGGCAGATGGTAATTGACTTTAACTCTTCCTGAGCTCCAAGTGAGTAAACAACTAAGAAAGTTTATTAGAAACATCACACACCAAAAAATAAGCCTGTGCTGGTGTGTGGTGTTCAGAACCTCAGCACCAATAAATTAATATAAAATAGCATAAAATAGGTTGAGGCTTTTGACATTCCTAGGACTCCTGAAATAAATGAGTGAATTGCAGTGACTCTCCCACATTCTGCACCGATTAGACCATTCTCTTTTTTGTTTTTGGTTTTGTTTTTGTTTTTTTGAGACAGAGTCTTTCTCTGTCACCCAGCCTGGAGTGCAGTGGCACAATCTCGGCTCACTGCAAGCTCCCCGTCCTGGATTCACGCTATTCTCCTGCCTCAGCCTCCCGAGTAGCTGGGACTACAGGCGCTTGCCACCACACCCAGCTAAATTTTTGTATTTTTTTTTTTAGTAGAGACCAGGTTTCACCATGCTAGCCAGGATGGTCTCAATCTCCTGACCTCGTGATCCTCCCACCTCAGCCTCCCAAAGTGCTGGGATTACAAGCGTAAGCCACCGCGCCTGGCCTAGACCATTGTTTCTCTCTTCTTTCTCTCTCTCTCTCTCTCTCTTTCTCTCTCATACACACACAAAGGTGAACTGAAAATAAGCATTATAAAAGAATAGTTCAATATGTGTAAGAGATAGCAAACTTAAAAACAGTTGGATTGGAACTATGAAAACTTGAGATTACAGAAATAAAATTTTAAAATATATAAAATATGTTTAAAATAATAAAAATGTTAAATAGCTGAAACCCAAAGGAAAAATCTGAACACTATACCAAAGGAATGGGAAACATAAAAAAGAACCAAATGGAGTATTCAGAAATTTAATAATATAGATAAATATTTTATTAGAACAAAAGATTCTAAATGATACAATTAACAAATGTCTAACCTAATGGACATACATAGACTATTTAGAAGGGAAGTGGTATATTCTGAATTGCATGTTAGGACAGCTCTGCCTGAAATGGAACTTAGAGATGATAACGGTTTCAAGTATTGAATGGTCAGGATTCCCACAGGAAGTGGATGGCACATTCACATTAGAATAATTCCAGGAGGGTTTATATAAAAAGAAATTCATTTTAATGTTCCGAGTGGAGATAGCAAGCCAGAAAGGATAATGCAGAAATCTGGAACTAGAAGTGAAGCTAAAACCAATCTTAGGCCCAAAGGGACATCAGCTTCCCACAGTAGAGATAGGAAAATAATGTTTGATTTCCTAAGCTATATTAATTACTTTACTCCTATAAAAACAAAAATTAACTTAGAAAAGTATTTTTGAGAGTGCAATATACCAGGGATTATGCTAAATCCATATCATTGAAACTTCTCAACAACTCTATAATGTGCATTCTCCCTGAGGCATTTAGATGAATAAATACATGACCTTACTCTCCTTCTTTCCTCAGATCTCCTGTCAAGGCTCCCCATTGGCCAGAAAGAGGAAAATAAAGGACAAGGGATCTCACTGATTGACAAAAGGGGAATCCTAGCAGCAAAGAAACAAGAAGAACCCATGTATATCTAAGACCAAGGCCTACCATGGAGTTGGATGCAAATTAAAATCAAAATCTGATTTCAGTCATCTCACCAAGCAATCATCACGATTAACTGGCTTCCCATATAGGTTGCTTGCTGTAAGAGACAGTACTGTTGAGGCCAGTACAAATATCTCATCTACTCTGCATTTTATATTTGCACTCAAAATTAAAAACACAGAGTTTTGGAATTACTGAAAAATGGAAACTTTATGAACTGTTGATTATTTCTTAATGAAAATTTTGGTAGTAGCTTCCATAGTTTCATGAGTCTAACAACATAAATGATAGGATGTGGCTATGACATAAGCAAAGACAGAGACCAGAGGACACTTTAGTCAGTTGTCAATATTTGAAAAAGCAGAAGATGTGGCAACACCAGGGCAGGGTTACTAGCCATCAGCTGGCCTAGTAACCGCTGCTTTCTTTAATGGCACATGCTTGGATCGGCATGCTCCACTTCCCTCCTGTGTTTCCCTCCCAACATGCTTCACTCACCTCCCAGCATACTTTACCCCCTTCCCAGCATACTTTACTCCCCTCCCAGCATGTTTTAGTACCTCCCAGCAAGCTTCACTCCATTAGGTTAACTACTTCACTCCTACAAGTATTTGAGGTGATCCCCATTATGATCCATAGGAGACTCTTCTCAGAGGTTCTGGAGCCTAGAGGAGTCCTCAAGTCACCTTTTGTGCAGGGGCAGTACATGAAATTGACTAGAAGCTTAACAGAGTTAGGCTAAATTAGGGAATAACCGAACTTCAAAATCTTAGCCAAAAATATTGATCTCTCCTTATTCCAATTTTCTACTTTATTCTTTTGATAGCTCTCTGCCTCCCTAAAATTTTCCCCCCCAAAAAAAAAATCTATAATAAGTATAAGTGATTGGATTTGGATCTTGCAACTCTGTTATTGGTTCCAGCTGTGGCAATTTCTTTTTATCCTTTAATTATTTTTCTTTCACTGACCTGAAATTCCTTAACCTGGCTTATGAAGACTCCATGATCTGACCCTGCTTACTGCTTCAATTGTATCTCTTTCCATTCTTCCCTAGTTCCACTCCAGGAGAGATCTCCTAGAGAGATCAAAAAGACCTCCAGGAATACTAAGTCAACTAAACTAATACAGTTAATGACATATAGTACTCCAGAATTTTACCCCTAGCAATTTTTACATGCTGCTACCTCTATTAGGAAGTCTTCCTGTATCACTGTCCTACTCCAGACCTCTTGCTAAGGTTCAATTTAGCTCACAGCTATTCCCAAATGCTTCCCTAACCCCCACACCAACGAGATTGGTTTAGGTGCCCTGCCTTTGCACACTTATAAACATGCTGTACAATTAGCCCCATCTGTATTATATAAGCTTGTTTACTTTTTTGTTTTCTCTACTCGACAGTCAGACCCTTACAAATAAGACAAGCTGTACAAATGGCTAAGTTAATCAGTACCTTCAGCTTGATCTAGACTACAAATTTGCAAGACTGCCTCTCCATTGTTCTACTAGGTGTTAACAATAAAACTTGAACCCTAAAAGTTATTTCTTCATTATATCTCCTTTTAAATTCCTGCATGTCCCAATCTAGCCGCAAAACTAAACTTTGTAATTTTTATTTGTTTCCCAATAGTCAATACTCGCCACTTATGCTCAGGAAACATGTTTTCTAACTTCATAATAAATAACATAAACCATTATCAAAAATAATATTTTTGTAGAAAACATAACTCACGATGAGATACAGTTTTCTCAGGCAACAGGTGTTTATTCTAACATACATCTTTTGGATTACTTACTAAATAGAGCCCTCTTATGATAGACTTCAAGTTCCTTAAATAAACTGAGGTTTGAACATTATATTTACAGACTTTCCTCCTTACTATCTTTTCTATACCACCTTCCCTCTCCTCAATACATTCAGAAATCCACAAACAATCCTTACTATACTACACAAACCTGTTTGGCTTTCAATTACAAGAGATGTCAGCTTAATGGATTGCAACTGACACTGTTCTTATTCCATTGGAGGAACACAGTCAATTGGAAATAAATCTCCAGCCACCAACATGCAAGAAATAAAAAGACTCTCTAGTCACTCTTCTATTCACTTGAGGAATATCTTAGAACTCCGTAAAACTACTCAGTTGTACCCTACATTCAGTTGAGAGACACACATACATCCCCACTAAAAAATTTACACATGCATATAATCACTAAAGGGACGCTAAAGAGTTCAAGCTAATTTCACCACAATTGACCAAATTTAACACAAAGGAAAAGAAGCCTCAAACAAGCTAGCCCTTTAGAATTTAAATTCATACTAGGATCCAAACATGAAAATAGTGTGAGCTTCCTAATCAAAATGCACTGGTGTATAGAGACCAGAAGAATCTTCACATAATCCAAGATAATGGCAAGCACCTAATTCACTGAATGAATAATGAACAAAGTAACTTAATTGAATTACCTGCCTCTTGAAGGCCTATCTCAGTTGCTGGAGTGGCATACTAGTTTACTATGTCTTTATCTTCTTTCTCTTTTTATCATGTCACCTGTTTAAACCACCACAGTAGCTCTTTAATATTTGTAGGAGTATTGGGGCACAAATATTACTTGGCATCGACAGCCTTTCAAATTCTAGCTCCAATCTATATCACATTCTTATCCTCCATGTGATCTTTTCTTTGACCCTTCAACACGCTACCGCAGTTTGGCATAAATGGTTTCCAGGTAGTTTCACCAACCCAACAGGCTCTATCCAGGTAGTACCTGATAACTCTCCTAGTCATTGGCACTCTACCTGTCCCTCTTTATTTCCAAATGCACTTAAAATCACAGGAAGTTAGAGCTGAGAGCAGCTTGACCTACCTATGTTGTGTCCAGTGAATATTTAAGCTGTTTTTTTTTAAGGTCTGACATACCTCCTATGGTGATCTTTAAATGACATAATATGTAGGAGCCTGTTACTCTAAGCACATAGTCACTCAAGTCAAAGGAAAGGGATGGTGACTGAGGCAACATCACACTCACTGCTATGGTTTGTCTCCATGCCCTCACCCAAATCTCATGTTGAATTGTAATTTCCAGTGTTAGGAGAGACCTGGTGGGAGATGATTGGATGGATTTTCCCCATGCTATTCTCATGACAGTGAGTGTGTTCTCATGAGATCTCTTGATTTAAAACTGGGTGGCAATTCCTGCTTCGTTCTCTCTCTCTCTCTCTCTCTCTCTCTCTCTCTCTCTCTCTCTCTTTCCTGCTCCACGTGGTAAGACATGCCTGCTCCCCCTTCACCTTCTGCCATGATTGTAAGTTTCCTGAGGCCTCACCAGCCACACAGAACTGTAAGTCAATTAAACCTACTTTGTTTATAATTTACCCAGTCACAGGTAGTATCTTTATTGCAATGTGAAAGTGGACGAATACACTCACCTTGACAGAAAATATTTGGAAAATATCTGATCTACTCCAATCTTTCCATTTTACAAATGAGAAAATAAGAAAGGCCCACAGATATTAAGAACTTGCCCAAAGCCACATATCTAGTTCAGACAGAAAGAACTTTTTAGCCAGGTGTTCTAGCTTAGAATCCAGTGCTCCCAAAATAAAATTCACTATAAAATGCTAACCTGTCCATTGAACCATGAGCTGAAAAAGCAGGCTGTGTATGGTGTACCTGCAAGCCTTTATTATTCAACAAATATATATTGAGTGCTTGTTGTGGCCAAGAATTGTTCTAGATACTGAGGAATTATTACAGAAGTGAAAAATATAGTATAATCCCTGTCCTCATAAAGCATATTCTTATTTTAAAATTGACAGTTAAATAAGGAACAAGCAGGAATAATTTAATTATATTATATACAACATATAATTAAAATTGTATACACACAAGAGAAATGAAAATATATATCCCACCAAAACTTGTACATAATTGTTCATAAGAGTATCTTAATAGCCAAAAAAAGCAAAAACAACCCAAATGTCCATCAACTGATGAATGGATTAAAAAATGTGGTATATTTATACAATACAATATTATTTATCACAAAAAAATGAAGTATTGATACATGCTATAACATGAATGAACCTTGAAAACATTATGCTAAGTGAAAGAAGCCAGACACAAAATGTCACATATTATATGATTCTATTTATAAGAAATGTCCTAAAAAGGCAATGCCGCAGAGACAGAAAGTAAATTCGTGTTGACTAGGAATCACAAGGAGGGGAAAATGAGGAAGTGACTGCTATTGAGTATGGGGTTTCCTTTGGAGGTGATAAAGATATTTTGAAATTAGATAGTGGTAATTGTTGCATAACTTTGTATATATGCTAATAATTACTGAATTGTATATTTTAAAAGGACAAATTTGCGACATGTGGATTATATTCAATTTTAACAATAAAAGATGTAATCAGAACTCAGAGATATGAATAAAGCATATAGGGTACGGTAATAGAGAATAATAGAGGAATACCTAGAAAATATGATGGCCAGGGAAGGCCTCTTTGAGGAGGTAATTATTAATCCCATACCTAAAGTGTAAGCAGGATCCAGATACACAAAGGAGGAAATGGTGTTCCTAGAATACAGAACAATATCAAGACCCTGAGGCAGAAAAAATGTTTGGTGTGTTCTGGGAACTCAAAGTAGAAACAAGAAAGAGAGGAACACAAGAAGTTAGACAGGAAGGAATGAGTAGATCACCCGGAACTTATGGGCCATAGTAAACATTTCAGATTTTACCTTAAGTCTGAAAATAAGCCATTTAAAAGTTTTAAGCAAAAAAGTTACATCTGCTCACTCAGTAAACTTAATTATCATCTGCTATGTATCAAACACTGCTTTGTAATAGGAAGTACAGCCACAAAAAGTTAGACAAATCCTTTGCTCTCATGAAACTACTATTCTACTGAAGGTGTCAGCTATCCAGTAAATAAATAAGTGAAGCATATTGTATGTGGATGGCAATGTGGGTGCCATAAAGCCAAGAAAGAAAGTACCATTGTGGGTTGCCATTTTAAATAGAGTAAAATGGGAAGGCCTCACTGTGATGTGATACTTGAGCAAAGACCTGAAGGAAGTGAGGAAGCATGCCATGAGCATGCATAAGAAAATCTGAGAAGGAACTGCCAATGAGGTAGGAAGAAAATGGAAATTGTGATGGCACAGAAGCTTACTAAAGATAGTGTTTCAAGGATTAAAGAATGATCATTTGTGCCAAATGAGGCTACAACTCAGTTAAAAATGAGGCTAAACATTTACTGTTGAATTTTGCAATGTGGAGGTCATTGGAAAACTCTGAAATAGCTTCAACAAAATAATAGTGGTGATCTGATTGGAGTGGACTCAGGGAGAATGGAAGAATTGGAGGAAATCAGGATAAATTACTATTTAGAGAACGTTTTTTGTAAAAGGGAGCAAAAAATGGGGCAATATCTGGAGGAAGATTTGGAGAGATATGATCATAAATATGATACAATGGAAAGGGAAAAAGTGATGAAACCAGAAAGAGCAAGAGGGCATCTGGACTGGTACAACTTAGTAACTAAGAGGAGATGCCATGTCACACACAAGTGGAGGGTTAGCCTTGGATGAAATAATAATGAGTTTATTCAAAATAATAGGAAGAAAAAAAGTGTTAAAATGGCATAGGTATAGATAGGTGGACAGATGTGGCGGTGGGAACCTGTGGATATAATTAAACGAGGTTTTAAGTGTTCATTCTGTACACAAAAATCAGTAGCATTTCTGTACATAAATAATGTTCAAGCTGAGAGCCAAATAGAGAATACAATCCCATTCACAATAGCTGCAAAAAAATAAAAATAAAATACCTAAGCATACATCTAACAAAGGAGGTGAAAGATCTATACAAAAAAGAACTACAGAACACTGATGAAAGAAACCATAGATTACATAAAAAATGAAAAAACATGCTATGCTCATGGATTGGAAGAATCAGTATTGTTAAAATGGCTGTATTGCCCAAAATAATCTATAAATTCAATGCTATTCCTATCAAGCTACCAATATCATTCTTCATGGAGCTAGAAAAAAGTATCCTAAAATTCATATGGAACCAAAAAAGAGCCTGAATAGCCAAAGCAAGCCTAAGCAAAAAGAGCAAAGTGAGAGGCATCACATTACATGACTTCAAACTACACTGTATGGCTACAATAACCAATACAACATGGTACTGGTACAAAAACAGACACATAGACCAATGAAATGGAATATTGAGCCCAAAAATAAAGCTGTACACCTACAGCCATCTGATCCTTGACAAAGTCGACAAAAATAGCAAAGGGAAAAGCACTCCCTATTCAATAAATGGTGCTTGGATAGCTGACTAGCCATACGCAGAAGAATGAAACTGGACCCATTCCTTTCACCTTATATACAAAAAGTAACTCAAGATAGATTAAAGATTTAAATGAAAGACCTCATAATATAAGAATCCTAGAAGAAAACCTAGGAAACACCATTATAGACATCAGCCTTGGGAAATAATTTATAACTAGGTCCTCAAAAGCAATTACGACAAAAAACAAAAATTGACAAGTGGGACCTAATTAAACTAAAGAGCTTCTGCACAGCAAAAGAAACTACTGACAGAGTAAACAGACAACCTACAGAATGGAAAAAAATATTTGCAAACTGAATCTGACAAAGGTTTAATATCCAGAATCTATAAGGAACAAAAACAAGCAAAAAAACAACCTCATTTAAAAATGGTCAAAAGACATGAACAGACACTTCTTAAAAGAAGACATACAAGTCGCCAACAATATGAAAAAATGTTCCATGTCACTAATCATCAGAGAAGTGCAAAGCAAAACCACAATGAGATACCACCTCACACCAGTCAGAATGGCTATTATCAAAATGTCAAAAAACAACGGATGCTAGTGAGGCTGTGAAGAAAAAGGAAGGCTGACTCACTGCTGGTGGGCATGTAAATGATTTCAGACACTGTGGAAAGCAGTTTGGAGATTTCTTAAAGAATTTAAAATAGAACTACCCTTTGACACAGTGATATGGTTTGGTTGTGTCCCCACCCAAATATTATCTTGTAGTTCCCATAATCCCCGTGTGTTGTGGGAGGGACGCAGTGGGATGTAATTGAATTATGGGGGTGGTTACCTTCATGCTATTCTCATCATAGTAAGTGAGTTCTCACAGGATCTGATGGTTTTATAAGGGGCTTTTCCCCCTTTGCTTGGCATTTCTCCTTCCTGTTGCCATGTGAAGAAGGACATGTTTGCTTCCCCTTCCACCATGATTGTAAGTTTCCTGAGGCCTCCCCAGACCTGAAGAACTGTGAGCCAATTAAACTTCTTTTCTTTATAAAATACCCAGTCTCAGGTATTTCTTCATAGCAACATGAGAACAGTTTAACACACCCAGTAATGCCATTACTGGGTATGTATCCAAAAGAAAATAAATTGTTCTACCAAAAAGATACATCCACTCGTAACAGCGCTATTTGCAATATCAAAGACATAGAATCAATCTAAACACCCATCAATGGTGGACTGTATAAAGAAAACGTGGCACATATACACTAGGGAGTACTATGTAGCCATAAAAAGGAATGAAATCGTGTCCTTCGCAGCAATGTGGATTCAGCTGGAGGCTATTATCCTAAGCAAATTAACACAGGAACAGAAAGCCAACTACTGCATGTTCTCACTTATAAGTGGAAGCTAAACAATGGACATAAAGATGGCAACAACAGGACTACTAGAAGGGGGAAGGAGGGGGGAAAGATTTGAAAAACTATTGGGTACCATGCTCAGTACCCCAAACCTCAGCATCACCCAGTTAACAAACCTGCACATGTATCCCCCAATCTAAAATAAAAGTTGATTATTTTTTAAGTTCATGCTGGTGCTCTATAGGCAATTGGGCAAGTGTGAAAACAAGGACCTCCATAAGAAGGTTGGTGCAATAGTACAGATGAGAGGTCTTGGTGATGTAGACTAAGGTAGTGACAATGACAACAAAGTTTTATTTTATGATTAAAGAAGAATATATGTTACCTCATTCTGTATATCAACATCAATAATCTTTCTAACTGGGTATTTACACATTTATTTTTAAATAAATTCAAACTCTTAAATTATATCTCAGAGTAATTAAAGAGAAAGAAAATTTTAATCTCCTATCACATGTATGGCTAGAAAATTAATTACTTTCCCAAAAGTTTTTATGTTCTGTTGGGTGTTTATCAAATTATTTAACCTTATTACAACATGATATTCAGAAATCAAAAAAAACATGTAAATAATAGATGACAATATTTTTAATTACTCTTATCTCCCTCATACTTCCACCAGTTTCCACAATCATAGGTAGTGACAGGAATAGTTCCTGTGTTTTTCAAGAGATGTTACCTATAAGTTACTGGAAAACATAGCTAGCTGATGGAAAGGAGATATGGATCCTGTTCATGAATTTTGAAAGAATTATTACCCAAAATGGAAAATTTCCATAGAATGGAGACTGAGAAAACATACCTCTTTATTTTTTCATTTTTTTAAACTCCACCATACTGTGGATTTATTCTTTCTGTTTCTTTTAAAGCTTCAACAACAAATTATTGGTAATCATTTTGCTCTTTTATTTGGTCACCTGATGTGAAACCATGTAACATGCACAAAACACAAGATTCAACCCCCTACTTCCCAGTGAGGTTTGAAACATGCCTAGACTCTCTGGTAAAAAATAGGTAATTCCCAGTGAGGGAGAATGTTATGCTGTAAACAGCTGCCTCTTGTATTAATCCACAGGCTTTACTATTTGCTCCATTTTCTTTCATAAGATTAACATTTAAAAAGCCTCTTTGTCACAGGCTGAAATTGAATTGTGAAATGTGCTACTGAATAAATAATTTCTTCCTGAATGTTAATTACATAGGCAATTATCCTGAAGTGTAATTTTACATAAATACAATGTTGGGGTTCTACAGATGCAAACAACTGCACAAATGCCTCCTCATTTGGAAAAAAAAACTTTTTGAGGTTGAAATGGAACATGCTGAATACATATTAAATATTAATCTGTATGCTTATGGAATTCATCAGAGGCTTTAGGGCGACTACACAGCTAAATCTTTATAAACACAAACTCTATTTTCTTTACATATTTATAACAATGGCAAAATTTAGTATACTGATACTTAAAGATCCTAGCCAAAAATTTTAAATGAGACAATTTCCAATTATAAGAATCTGAAAATAAAATTTATCCAAATTTTATATTCACAATTTCTTTCAGATAAAGTATTTTATATGCAATTATCAGCTTCTTATTTCATAATGATGTGATGATTATGGTGATAAACTAATATTCACAAAACCACCTTATCCACTGGCTACAGCTAATAGATTTTTGGTCAAGACTTATTACTCCAATAAAAATTACAAATTGGATCTAGACTCCTTTGCTTATTGAAGATAACAACTAGCAAAATAGGTAATTTTTGAGCACTAACTATATACAGCACTCAATTAAGCCTTTCACCTGTGTTGTCCCTTTTAACATCACAGCAACTCTGTGGCATTCAGATCAGGAAACCAAGGTTAGGAGTTTTTAAAAAAAACTTATTCAAGTTCATACCACAACAACTAAAAATTTAGATCCAGGCTTCAAATCCAGGTTTTGCTAACTCCAAAGTTCACACTATAAAGTAGATTCTGCTTTGTAATGTAGAAAGAAACACCTTAGAGTTAAGCCAGAGTTCAAACTGTCAGTGCTTTCAATCACAGCCTTAAATTCTCTGCCTTCTTTCTACTTTTGTAAATATTTATCCTGAATTGGCATTAGGTCTTGGTTAGATGCAGCATCCAAATAATTTCTCTTGATTATAACAGCAAATCAATCAAAGTATTGCTGCTATCTTAAAAGGGCAAGACAATTCATTGATTTCTATTTTAAACTTCGGCTTAAAATTTCTTCTTATTCAAAGTGTGATCTGAAGACCAGCAGCATCAATATCACTTGGGACCTTGTTAGAAATGCAGAAATTCAAAATCCACTCCAACCTGCTGAGTCCCCAGTTTCAGAAGCACTAATATAAATAATAGGTCCTCCAGGTTCACGTAGACTCTGAACTAATCTCCTCTAATATTACATAAAATCACTAAGAAGTTTTACAAGAGTCATTTATAAGTAATCACTATAAACTTCTAGCATTCGATAATAATGATGAAAGGAGGTCAGCAGATGCACAAAGTGAGATCCGGAAAGTACAGACCTTGTGTTTTGAAATTCCCCCAAATTTTCCAATCTATAAAGCTAACCCAGAAAAGCTTCTATTTAGAGACTTTTAGGCAGACATCTTTTACTAATGCTATTATTACTGCTCAACTTCAGTGGGAGGATTCTGTTTTTAGAAAGTATTTCAGTCACTGATTTTAAAAAATAATGAATAGATATAATTTTTGAATTATATTAAGGCTTGTTTACACTTTTATTCTGTAACACATTTCATCAATCACAAAATACCACGTTGACATCTCCAAACATTTTTTATTATTGCTAGTTTACCTTTACATTTTTTTACTTAAACTCCAAAAGAACTAATATCTATACTCTGTTTTTTCCCTTTCTCAAAGTTTCTGAGTATTATGACAACAATAAAATATTTTAAGGTTACATTATAATCCATTACTGTTGAAACATTCTCAAATTTCCACATGTTAAAAGGCCCTGGTTAAAATTACCTTTACTCATACGTAAACAGCTGTCTGCAGAAGGATATTAGGAAAGACTTTCCCACCTATATCAGTCAGGATTCAGAAAGAGAAAAAATAAAATCCATAGTTACTAACTGAAACAAACATGAGAATTGTTACAGGGGATTATTACATGACAGTCTTTAGAAGGGCTGTGGAAACTGAAGGTAGTCTGAGATTCGTGGAATGACACCCAAAGTCTCATTCTAGAACTTGGATGCTATGAGAGATGCTGCCCCTGATACAATAAGACAGCTATAGAAAGAAGAGGCTGGCTGTAGAATCAGGAAGCTACTGCAATAGCTTCTAGTTCCAGAATCAAATCACTTCTGCCATTATCTCCACTAACCAGTATTCAGTAGAGCCCACTAAGCATTCTATAAAGGTTTTTGTCTGTAAGTGACATAGTACATGGTAAGACCAGTGTGTTCCATGAAAGTACAACCACTGTCTTTTACTTTTTTTCAAAATAAGTTATTTATTCTGGCTCAATGTTGTATAGAATACCATAGCAGAGATTGAAGCATTCAGTGAGTCTACAGGTTATGGTGCATGCAGAAATATGGCAGCATCCAGATCAAATCCAGAATGAGTAACTATTTCAATGACAAGTTGCTGTCCCTTTTAAAACAGAAAGGGCTTATTTAAATGACCTACCATTAAGGTGGCTTCCAAATCTTTATATAGTATGGTGCAAATCACACAATGAGCAGGGCAATAGCCTGATCCATCTTGGTGAAGAGAACTCTGTTTTGGAGTCTATGAGTTACTTTCATCCCTGCCACCATGGTCACGTTGTTCATTTGCCATTGATTCCGGTGTGGCCGGGAAAGATAATAATGACATCTACAGGAAAAGTTGTTTTGTCCACAAGGTTACAGAAGATCTCTACAGAGGAGGAACTTTGGTAAATATTCACATGGATACAAACAATTTTACATTCTGGGCCCATTATTAGAAGTCTATTCACATATTTCTTCCCTAAACTTACTTATCACCAATCTTCCAACCATTTTCTTTCCCAAATTCCTGAATTCCTTAGTTTCTTTCCACGAATTGGTACTGAGCTGTGATTCTGACCATTCAGACAAAATGGAAAATCACTTAAACCATTCAAATTTCCACCTGCTAAAAGAATCTTCTTTACCCATTATGCTCTAGGCCCACCTCCTCCCTGGGTTAAAATGCTGCAGCAGGGCATTTGTGCACTGCCCAATTACCAGGCAGGGCTCCATGTAAACCAGACTTGAACTTTTTCTCTCTCAGTTAGCTTGTTGTAGAAAACGCTTCATGAGGCCACCAGTGGGTTGATGGCAAGGTAACACTGCCACAGGAGCAGGTATTTTGGAAATGTGAGTCACCTGCTTTTACAATTTATTAGTGCCTATAGGCTTGGCTTAAGCCTGGTCGTATAGATGCCATTTCTACATGATGATGGAGTGCTGCTAGACAGACTTGATATTAATGCCTGGTAAGGCAAAAAACACTCAGATCATTATTGGAGACTAAGTTTACATGGTCAAACTTTCAGTGGGCCCCAGTAGCAAGCCAAGAGCAGTTTCTCAAGAGTAGACTATTTTTTACTTCCGAATACTACTTGTTTGGATGCATGTAGTACATATTCGGGTAGGTGAGTGGGATTCCTAAAGGTGTCTGCTGGAAGCTACATAGGACATCCCAGCTACAGACACTTCAAGCACCACTGGATCTGCAGGCTCATAAGGACTAAATGGCAGAGCTTTGCACTGAACCTTCGACCAGCTGCAGTGTCTTCTCTTACTCTCACTCTCATCCAAATCTGATAGTTTTATGGGTTCCCTCAATAAACAGGTCAGAGAAGATTCCCAAATGTGGGATATGTTGCCTCCAAAATCCAAAGTGACTCCCTAAGCATTATGCCTCCTTCTTAGAGGCATTTGGGGGGGGGGGGAATATCCCTTCATAACCCAAATCACTGGTCTCTCAGAAATTTCAACAAGGTGGTCAGCCCCTACATTTTTCTTTAAATTTTTCTTCCACTCTCAAATTACATATTTCATACCAGAGCATCTAGGGTACATGTTACTGCCTGTTTAGCAAGTCCTGCCATTATAATGTTAACACTAAGATATGTCTTCCTGTTTTCCTTTGGGATGGTAAAATATTCAAGAGTCTGCATATACAGAGAAGCAGGAAAGTTGGAGGGTTGGTATTACTCACGATATGACAGTGAGAGGGTGTTTTCTCTGAATAGAAAAGCATCTATCCATGATGTCTATCATTCCCCCTCAGAATACCCATTTACCTGTAAGGTTTGAAATCCTACTGTTTAAAATTAAAGTACATTCTTTAATATGAGTGATGTATACCCCTGAGTTGAATATAGTATTAAGCTGTTATCAATCATTTATACCTTAGTAAAAATTAGTTGATCAGATTTCTTCACTCTATAATATTCACTGGAGATCATTGCACTGAAGCAAAAAAGAATCTTTTTTTATTACAGGCAATTGCAGATGTTACTTCATTTATTCATTCTTTCTTTCCCTGCCTACCAAGTTTTTAGGGCAGCTAAGTGAATATGCATTTTATTATCCTCATTTCTGAGAGGACAGAAAATAAGTAGGAATATAAATAAGTTGCTTAAATGGCAGGTCTGTCTCCAAAGGCCTTTCTCCTGACCCTCATGGGATAAGCATCTATCTGGATGGGGAAGATTCTTGCAGCTGGGTAGGTGGGTACCAAAGACACAAGGAAAAGGAACAAGGCTAAACTTCAGAAGTATGCAACTGTCAATATGCAAGGCAAAGGTTAGCCATAGGCATGCTTTCCCCTTCCCTAAGTCTTTTTCAAAGTGCTTAATTTATTCTGATTTTTTTTTAAAGTCTTTCACATATACAAAAAAAATCAGATTCCTTGGCATTTCTTGAAAGGCTGGATGATGTGGCAGCTCTAAGGCCCACATTTTCACACAGTAACATCAGCAGGAGCTAAGACTGCCTCTAGATGAGTTCACATGCTAATTCACCACGGAGCCCAATAGTCTGTTGAAACCCGGCCACTCTCTCCCATTAATGTAGCCTACAGTGCTCTTGAAGGCATTTAAATTTACTGTTACTCTCCCAACTCTACTTGGTACAGGGTTGGGAGAATACAGAAAAATAGGCAATAAATAATTTGGTCTGAAACAGATCTTGATAGCTGAGATACAAAAATACTATTTTCTGATTTGATGCCAATTGTTTTAGAGATACATTTTCACAATGGATTTACCTATTTAAGAAGAACTGAAAATTAGTCTAGTTTTATTCCAAATGCCAATGCAATTGAAAGAGTTAACTCACAACTATAATGAATTTCATCTTGCTCAAGACTTGGAACTACTGATTACTAAATCTCTATCCCCAAAATCATAATAGCTTTAATTTATTCCATCTCCACATTTGTTTTAGCAATTCCTCTGAATCATATGTCAACAATATATGTCATTGATGTGTAAATTCTCTATGTGGTTGCTTGGTTGAAGGGCAACATCAGGAACTATCACTGTTAATTAAGTTTATCAAACATTAACACATATGTTCCTTTGGCCAGAGTTTTCATCTGTTTGTTATGGCTATATTATCCCATATTTTCATATTAATTATTTCATATTACTTCCTTGGTTTAATGTATATAATAGACCCTTAAACTGTTTATTTGTTTAAACTTAAAGATAACCTATTAATATATAATCTTAGCTACATTTAATCTGGTAATGCAGTTCACAATGGTCGAAGGCAGTATATCTCTTTCAATTACAATGTAAATCCCAGTTCTGCCTCTCAGAAGTTGGGTGTGATGTTTACTGTTATGTGTCAACTTGACTGGGCTAAAGGATGCCCAGATAGCTGGTAAAACATTATTTTGGGGTGTTCCTGTGAGGCTGTTTCCAGAAGTGATGAACATTTTCATCAGTACACTGACTAGAGAAGATAGGTAGAGGAAGGGCAAATTTACTGTTCCTCGCCCCATTTGAGCTAGGACATCAGTGTTCCTGCTTCTTGGGCCTTCAGACTTGAACTGGGACTGATACATCATGCCCCATCCACCACCACTGCCACCACCACCATCCTCTCGGGCCTCAGTCAGACTGAATTACACCATTAGCTTTCCTGGTACTCCACCTTGCAAATGGCAAATAGAGACTTCGTGTGTGTGTGTGTGTGTGTGTGTGTGTGTGTGTGTGTGTGTGTGTGTGTGAGTTGTGTTTCTCTGAAGAACCCTAATACACTACATGACCTTAACCAAGTTATTTCAGCTTTCTGAGCTTTTATTATCTGTAAAATAAGGTAACAATATCTACCTCATAACATAATCACAGGGATCAAATGAATTAATAAGAAGGAAAACACTTCATGAACTGTTATGAATTAATCCTATGTGACTTCTTAAAGTTGCCTCAATAGCAAGTACTTCTTGTACTGAATGCCAAAATTCTGTTTCCAGGCTAGTGTACTACTTAGTACATGATGATATAAATGTTGGTAAGAGTACAGTTCCAGCTAAACTGTGAGCTTCTGAATACCTGATCCTATGCCTCATCCTTTTCTCTTCCACTATGCCTAATATAGTTTCTATCATCTAATTGGTAAGATAAGCTGGCAACACAGACTCCTTATCCTACTTCCTATCAGCCAGGAGACTTAAAATCTAATGGAATCTAATTGGAACTAGTGCTACCCCGCCCCCAGGCCAATGAAGGAGAGCCACTTACAACTGCAGTAGTGGGGTTTAAAAAAAAAAAAAAAAAAAAAAAGATCCGTATCTAATAAAAAGTCAAAATCTTTTTAGTAAAATAATTATATTTGCAGATGTTGTTGTTTTGCAATGAGCAATGTCAATTACATTAATAGAAGAAATATACTTTACTTATTTCAGATAATACTGTGTTGTCTACGAAAAAAAAAATCCTTACCTTGCTTCTTCGGTGAAATTACTGAGGAAATCAACCACAACAACTGCTGGAGGGCAGACTGAACCAGGTTTGAAAAATCTTACTTTTCCCTAATGAGTGGGGCAAAAAGCCATACCCTTCACCTCCAAATCAGATACAGTAAAGGCCTGAAGCTCTTAAGACACAAGAAGAAATTGCAGGTGAGGGGAGTAGAAATTGCCTTCTATGAGGGAGGAGTAGGGAACAAAACAGGGAAGAGGAAAGCAGACAGAAAAATATCAAGGAAAGAGAAGTCATTCAGGGGAGAGAGAGGATTTTTTAAAGCCTAGTTAAAGGAAGGTTCTTCCTTTCCATGCTACGGGAAAGAAAGGAAGAGAGACAAAACCTTCATCTCTGTTCTTCTTGATTGGTTCTGGTATTTTGAGACCCTCAAGATGCCCCATTAAAAAACATCAGAAACCTCTGCAGTAATTAAACATGTGCTTGGGCTGGGGAAGAAGCAGGGAGGGGAGGATCAGATACAGAATGGTAACCTTTCTGTAATCATCTTGCTCAGGCATTGGAAGAGAAGGAACTGGAAGGATGTTACCTCGCTACCAATGGATTACAAGAAAGAGTTATGCCTGTCCATCCAGCAAAGGAGAAATACAGGTGACAGCAGAGTAGAAGACCCCAGGCACCGAAGACCCTCTTCCCCTAAGGGTAGCAAGAAATAACCTTTGGTGTTCTGTAAGATATAGCATGAATAAATGAAAAACAACTAAAAATTCATTATGAACGAGTGACCTGCACAACCTTTGATTTTCCCTACTTGCTTATATTTGTGTTGTACTGCTTCTAGCTATTTTGGGTAGCCTTGGGTGACTCCTAACCATTTATATTTTACAGATTAGTAAAAATTCAAGAACCAATTTGAAGGCTGATACACATTTTCCCCTGGTTTTTTTTGTTTTTTGTTTTTTGTTTTTTTTTTGTTTTTTTTTTGTTTTTTTTTTGAGTGAGTAGATTTTAGAAGTATCATCTAAAAAAAATATAACAGCACTTTACAAATATATATATATTTTATCCAGCCCAAATCCCATAATATCAGGATTTTAAAATTGGAGACATTTAACTGTTGAAAAAATCCTTCATACTGTCATTATTTCTCTCACTTTGCACAGACAAACTGCAAAGTTTTAACTGCGGTTTGTGCATCACTTCTGTATGCTTTAGTCTAGACTAGACTCTAAACAGTCTGCATGAAGAAGCCCTCACCTCTCAGATACACAAAGCCATTAATGCTATTATGGTGCATAATAAAGTTGATGCATATGAAATTACCAATATTTGACTATTTTGGCCTATTAAAAAAATGAAAATGTCATATGGCTGAACCTAATATCGTGATCTTTTTGTCTGTACTTGACCATTTTATAATGTCAAATAAATGTTAGAACTATGACAAATGTATTCACAGCAATTCTGGGGAATTATATCTTATCTAAAGAAAGCGTTTAATAATTCTCCACACATGAACTAGTGTTCAAGAGAAGATTTTACTAAGTGCTCCTTATCATATTCTGTGCAGTTTCTGGGAGTCTATATTGGGGCAAAGGGGGCTATTAAAATGCTAAACCTTTTAAATATCAAATATTTAATTACATTCATTACAACAAATCAGCCTCTCACCAAATTAACTCAAGATTATCGGGTACATACCATAGTGTAATAAAGTTTTACTAAAGGTTAGTTAGTGTCTTAGGGATGGCTTGGTTAAAGACAGAGGAAAGTTTTTCATCCAAGTTAAGTAATAGAAGTTATAAAGAGTTGGGAGACTCTCACAGAACCCATACTAAGAAGAAGGGGCAAGCTTCATGGCAATAGAAATGTCAGGTAGCTCCTTTTTCCACATTTTCTGCCAACTGTTTGATATCTCACCTCCTCTTCCCATATTGTTTCTGCTTATAGACTCCTAATTCCTATTCCTCCATAACATTGTCTTACAACACTGGTTCCAAGACCATATAGAGAAAATAAGCCTCTTCCCAGCCCCAGACTCCTGCTTTGGCCCATAAAACTGGACATTTTCCCTGTTTCAAGAATATTGGGAAGGAAGTGTATCTTCTCTTTACCCTCTTCCTACACTTCCTTCCCTGAGCAGGGTCTATCTGACTGGTGAGGCTGAGAAGAGCATCTTTGGACATGTAGAATCCAGGCTTTTCTTAATTCTCTTTCTTCTGGGGCCTGCCCTTCCTACATGGCTTGGGTATTCTCTCTCCACCAGGGTGGTATGATTGCTGTACAGAATGCGTATCCTGGCAGGTCTTCCTTTCAACAGGAGTGGATAAGGGGGAGGTCTGTGAAATTGTATCTGTTCTTTCTGCTACTAGAAGAAAACTTCAACTACAGAGGTAACAGGTAAGAAGTCAGCCAATTTTGGTCCTGAGTCCAGATGATTTTCCAACTCACATTTGCTAATAGCAAAGCTGATATTTTGGTACAACTGAAGTCCTGAATCTTTTTCTTTAGCATAATTACTTGATTCATTCATTCCCTAACAACAGACCTAGGTCCTCCAGCTGTCCAGTTCAGTCTTTATAGCTCTTAATTCAAACAAAGGAAAGTGAGATAATTTAATTGGTTCAATTTAAATCAACTGTCCATCCCTGTTGTGGACAGTTACTCCAGTTATAGCCAAAGGGGTAAGGTTACTTGAGCCTAGGTCTACTTCTTCAGGAGAAAATGTGGGGAAAATTCCAAAGAAGGTAAGTTGGGTAGACACACTGAAAGTCAAAGGACTATTTTGATTTCTAACATTTCAGGGCTCTAAAATACCATTCACCTGTAAAGCCATTGTTATTTAATAAGTTCCACCTAATGCATTCAGTGACAGGATGGCTCTCAATTTGACAGATATAAAACATTTCTACCCAAACTCCACATTTAAAAGATGTTGGATATTTTCTACTTTTATTGCAATGTGTTTCTAAAAATTATGTCATAAAGTGTGTTGCCATTGAGCAAACTATAAAAACGACATAATAAGTGGGAGATGTAGGTCACTGAGTATATTACAGCCATGTACAGAGCATAAAAGTTCAAAATTGATCAACTTCCTTGTCCCTATCTCCAAAATTGAAGTTATCTACCCAATAGCAAGCAGAACAGCTAGAAATTTCTAGGCTTCTCCCCACAGAGACCTGCCCTAATGAAGACTTCAAAGACAGAATGATTGTAGAAACTAGTCTCCAGTCAATGAAAATCATGCTTCAAATCTTACAAACAGGTGTAATATTCTCCAGTATATTATTAGCGTATAAATATATAATTTTAAATCATGCTATATATAAATAACTAGGTTTATAACTTCAAATTAACCTAAAACTAATATGCAAATGATAATACACATTAAACATTTAATTTAAATTATTGTTGCTTGAAACTGTGTAATTTATAAAGAGAGAAGTGAGGTGGTTTGGTTAGCCTAGGGCCCTTTGAAGAAGCTGCACACGTGAGTTGAAACTGGGGTTTTCTTTTTCTCTCAACAAACTCCAATAAAGCTAGCAGAGAAATTCAAAATCATTCTACTGACCTTGGAGATGAACTCAAAGCATTAAGCCCAGAGGTCAGTAGAGGATTGTTGTTGATGCTAATGATAGGGCTTCTCTGAGTAGAAAGCATTTTGAAAGTCAAGGATGACCCAACATTTCTTTCCCTCAGTGAACCCTTTCTACTACTGAAATTTATTTACAAGGCGCTGCACACCAGACACTTCTTAATTGTATACTGAATTGAATCCAAAACTTCAAATGTAGCTCTATATAACAAAACCAATGGTGCCACCAGGAAAAATAAGTCATCCATCCTCACTCTTCTTCTACCTTGTTATTCATTACCAAGAATCAAATACCTTCATACAGGACTGCCATTAACAATTACCAGGTCATTAGCACTCTGGATTGTTCAGGGTAGGCTAACTGCCATAATAAAGAGACCTAAATAAAGTTTTACCATAGTTGTATATATTTTGCTCACATAACAGGAAGCATAACAGTCAGTAGGTCAGCTCTCCTACAGTCAGGGTCATTGAAGAATCAGACTCCTCCCATTTGTGGCTCTGCCAAGTACATGGGCCCTTATGCTCATGTGCATCCAGCTTCAGAAGGAAAAAGTCAGTGGAGAAATATGCATGGAAAGTTTGCATGGGGTAGCCTGAAAAGTAACAGTTATTGCTTTTACTCCATTCATTGGCTAGAACTCAGTCTACTGGCCAAACTCAACTGCATGGAAAGCTAGAAAAACATAGTCTAGCTTCAGATCCAGGACAAAGAAACCGATTTTAATGAAGAGTTAAGGTCTCTGCTATAATGTCCCTTTTCAAAAGGAATGTTAAAATAAGGATAATAAACTCAAGGGTCTAAAATGACCAGTTAAGAAACATATAAGAAAAAGGGCCTGGTGGAACTGCCCAAAACTAGAGAACATTCCATGCCTAAAGGGGCTGGCACTATTTGAATCCAGCAAATTGTTGTTCTGAAAAATAGGGACATAATATTACCAGATCTAATTTTTCAAGAGAAGGCAGGAATCTAGTGTTTTAAATGTTAATTCTTATTATAATATTAAGATGTTGACAATTATTTAATGTTTTAAAAATAAGATGCAAGTCACATAAATATTTCTGCATGTCCTGTTTGACTCAAAGTATCTAAATTGTAAACCGCTTTAAAATATATAACAAAGCTCGAAAAACATAACTTTTTTTTTAAAAAAAAGCACACCTTAGTACCCTAATACATATTTGCATAGACTGAGATAATAAAAGAACAAATGAACTTCAGAATGGAGGCACAAGTATTAATTAAGCTGCATGAATTCATACCACCTAATCAATAGTAATTATTACTAGTAATATTAATTACTAATTATTAATAGTGATTATTTATTAGATAGTATTAATTAGCTACCATGTGTTACATGGATAGCACAACTTATTGTAAAGTAACAAAGGGCAGGGACTGCCTGTACCTTTATGAATCCCGTAAATAACTAGAAGAATCACAAGTAGACTCAATCATATTTCTTAGTTTATTAACTGTTTGGAAATTAGGCTGTGATTTGTTTGTTCATTTAACAAATGTTTACTGTATATACAAGATACTGTGTTAACTGCTATAGAGAAAATCATTCTGATTAAACTATTCCCTTGAGGAATTTATATTTAATAAGGAAATAGTATAAGAATATAACTAGCTGTAATATGAGGTCAAAAGCAAAAGTCATACATGAGTTATGACTGTAGAGTTCAGACAAGGAAGAGACGGTATCTCACTGAGATGACCAGAAATGGCTTCATGAAGCAAGTGGTATTTGAAGGTGAGATGGGGATATGTAAAAATGGGGAGGTAGGGATGCCATGAAAAGCAAAAAGCATTAGCAAAGATATGTAACTTGGAAAAGTAAAGGTGAGTGTTAGGATAGTGGGTGACTGGAACATGAGGTGCCTGGAGGTGACAGGTACATTCTATAATAGTTTAATTTTTTAGTCCTTCAGTAATTTGTAAAATCCTTGAAACTCATCAGTGGAGATATTTCTCTCCCAATGGGACAAATCTATAACAAAACTCATGCCAACAGCTTATAGAAAGTAGGTAAAATGTTACTGATGTAAATTCTACTGACTTCAAAATACTGTTATTTGCAGTTGTTGCTTGTTTCTGTGTCTTATTAAATCCAGTATTCTTCTGATTTACTCACGATATATCCTGCAACAACTCCAAGTGTTGTCATGAACTTCTTGTACCAGAAATCTGCAATAAGTCAGGTCCTGAGCTTTCTGGTTACAAGCTGCTTTTATTACATCAGTCACCTCCTGTTCGTATTTCCAATAGGTGACATTTGCATGATTCCATCTGTCCAATTTATCTCTTCTCAAGGCCATATTGTTTCAGTGACATTTGGGAACCTTCCAAATTGTTCTTCTATATATCTTCAGTTTGTAGAAATTACCTCAGCAGTCAATTTCTCATGAGAAGTAATATCAGAGATATTTCTTTTGTTTATTTTAAAGAAATATTTTGATATTTCTTACCCTGGATTTATCATTTTATTTGCTTTCACAGTTCAGATAAATCTGTTCTCAAGTCAATTTAACAGTGCTAGTCAAATACGTTATAATATCTTGTATTGAAGTTAGAAATATTCTTCTTATGTATTACAATTAGTAGAAAGTGATAACTTTTAAACTGATGCCTGAGTGGGATAGATTCTGCAGGTATGTAAGATTTCTCATTAGCCATTCTGGAACTACTCCACTCAGCATGATAGCTACCTCTATTTTGATGTTCCTGCATTTCCATCCCTCATCAAATCTTGTCAAACCCACAGGCTACAGTAATTTTGTTCCTCTCTATTATTGAGATATTTCTAGTTAGTAAAACAGTTATCAGCTTAGACTCCTTTGTATTATTAGTTTGGGAAAATAAAATGTTTGGTCTATTGGGCAAGATTTTTAAAAATCAGTTCTTAGAGTTCTAAACCACTTTATGTATTGTCATTATTTCTTTTGGAATTTTAAATTTCAGTCTTGATATCATCAGTGCTGTTACCATTATTGTTATTATTATTGTTTTCATAAATATTGCTATTTATAATAGCAGTAAACTGTCTGATGATTCAATATCTGGACCTGAATATCCTAATACACAGTACAATATTCTATGTACACCATCATGCTACCAAACTAAGTCAAAGTAAATACTTTCCCTATGTATTTTTCAACTTAGAAGCGTAGACTATTTAATCAAAAAAGCTTCTGAATCATCTGTGAAGCAAATTTATCAAAGCAAAGGTGCAAACATTTCAATTAATGGTGCTCAATATCATAGAAATTGCTCATTTTCAGAATTGTATATTAAAATGATCTTTAAAAACTATTTAACACTTTTTAAAATGTATATTTGGCAATTATAGCCCCAGACTTCTCTCAAAAAAAAAAATCTTTATTTTATGTATCTTGGAGATTACTTTGACAGAATACAGTATGGCATAAGGTTAGAAAACAGTTCCAAGTACTCACTTGTATTTGTTTATTTTTCCTTTCATAGGTGGCCCAATCATTACTTTCATAAGTAATATTGCTGACTAATATAAATATATAGGCTCTAATGCCAGTTTATAATTTATTATTTTATATATTTGGGGGATAATTCCACAGCTATCTGAAGTTTCAGGCAGCCATGCAGTTTAAAATATTTATTTTTTAAAGGGAAAAAAAGTTTTATTGTCTAAGCCCACACCTTACTGTGACATTCTATAAATCTAGTTTTATAGAAAAAAATAGTTTTTAGTCTTTATTCTACATATGTAGAATTTATAATACATATTTACTCATATGATAACATAGAAATTTTACAATTTTGTTCTTACTGGTCATAGTTTGCTAGACTGTAGTTTGGATTGTTTGGGTTGTTTTTATCGTAATTATTTATTTGATCTTCAAAATGCCTGTGTTCAGTATACATTCCTAGATAAATGCCACTGAATGACCTGAATTGATTAGACTTCTGGTTTCAGGTTTTAAGGCACAATGTATATTTTCCAAACTGTATTTATAAGATCAAGTCTCAAAAGTACCTTATTCTCATATTTTTTAAGCTAACATATAATATTATAGAATTGTTGCAAGTGGAAACCTTCCATGTTTGGTACTTTTGAAAGAACTATAAATATAAGCAATCCAATTTAGCAATGATAAATGCTGCCTTCCAAATTCCAATCATATCTGTCCTTAGTTATAGCAATTTCCAATAAAAAAAAAAACCTTTGGTGATGCTCCGACACATATCATTTTTAAGACCTAGAAATAAAGACCTGGACTAAGGCCAGTCACTTGAATTGTGGGGATAGCCATTCCAAGAATATCTTTTATAGTTATCACCGCTCACTTGTCGTCATGATCTATTGGACTGCCCTAGCTTCCTTACCAATGGAAAAAAAATTTTTTATTTTCCATTATTTATCTTGTTCTTCTTGCATGCTTTCTGCCTCTCTTTAAGGTATTATTCAACTTGTTCTTCTAAATAAATCCACAGCAACCTTAGTATCAAAATATCAAAGTGACTATTTTAGTTTTTGTACTATCTTTAAATGAGAAGTAACTCTTTTGGAAGTAAAGTTTTCAGAGTTCCTTTATTATCTCTGAAATAAATGAAATGTGACTGAAAATTTTCAAACAAGTTAATGACCACTTTTCATTTAACAACTCAATCTCAATTGCTGCATTTTTTCCATTCTAAGATGACATTGGCTACACGTGCACCATAGATTTAATAACAGCTTCTTAGGAAAAAATCATACCACTACATTAATGCACTCAATTAGTTTTAACTAACTGAGACAGCATGTATTTACTCATGCAAATACCTGTCACCCCCTTTTTGAGTATTTTAGTATGGAAAGCACAAAGATGAACCACACAGAAAGACTCATTACCCACACTCACAGCCTCTAGCTGTCAGCTCCTTTAGGGTCTGCATCAGCTGCAGAGTCAGCTAGCCTGAGCTCATTCCCTTCCCAAGCCAGCCATATCTAGACTAAGTAGGGTGAGAATGTAAGCGGTGGCACGATCTCGGCTCACTGCAACCTCCACCTCCCTGGCTCAAGTGATCCTCTTGCCTAGGCTTCCTGAGTAGCTGGGACTACAGGTGTGCGCCACCACACCCAGCTAATTTTGGGGAGTTTGGGTTTGGTTTTTTTGGGTTTTTTTTTTTTTTTTTTTTTGGTTTTTTGGTTTTTTTGGTAGAGATGGGGTTTTACTATATTGCTTAGGCTGGTCTCAAACTCCTAGGCTCAAGAGATCCTCCTGCCTCAGCCTCCCAAAGTGCTGGGATTATAGGCGTGAGCCACCATGCCTGGCTGGACCAGAAATTTCAGTCAGACACAGGGTGCTGTGACTGACAAGGTGGGCCATGGCCTTGGTAGGCCTGAATCACAGTTCTGTATCAGCCCAATTCTGCCTCTTCTTCTTTCTTTTCATAGATATTAACCCCTAAATATCTAACACCCTAAACTCCATCTCAGCGTCTACTTCCAGAGATCCCAGCCTGCAATATATGTTCAGAGTTGATCCTTCTTCACAATCAGACTCTAAAATTCTTCTGAATTGCTTTTGCCATTTGAGGTTGTTCATAGAATCATAGTGGCATGCTTATCTTCATAATTCACACTCATGATCTTGTTTACCTTAGTAATATTTACATTGGCAGTATACTTTTAATGGGCTGTACTTGTAAGTATAGGTGGTACATTAGGTAAAGAGTTAGAATTACTTTCATAATAAGTAACAAAAACCCAACTTTAAGCAAAAAGTTGACTTCATTGACTCTGAGAACTAAGAAGCTGTAACACTTTGGATGTGGAAAAGGCAAGGATGCAGCCGGGACTCAGGAGTAGAGCTCTGCTTCATTCTTCCCTCCGCTGACCAGCTTGTTCCACATGAAAGGGAATCTTTCCAGTGACATCTACCTGCTACCACTGACTGCTGATCTTATAGATTCAGTCAAACAAAGAGAGTTACTTAATGCTGTCAAATCCTAGGTTCAAAAATCCCATTGAGGCCCTTTTGCAAATACCACAGTAGTAATTTTTTCTGGTAAGGAAGGGAAATCCTGCAGCGTAGGACAACATGGCTGAACCTTTACGATATCATGCTAAATGAAACAAGTCAGTCACAGAAGAACGAACAGTGCATGATTCCACTTAGATGAGGTATCTAAAATAGTAAAACTCACAGAAACAAAGAATAGAATGGTGGTTGCCAACAGCTGGAGCCAGGCAAAAAAGGGGAATTGCTAATCACTGAGCTTAAAGTTTCAACTACTCAACATGAATACATTCTAGAGATCTGCTGTACAATACTGTGCCTATAGTGAACAAGACTATGTGATACACTTAAAAATCTATGAAGAGTAGATCTCAGGTTGTTTTCTTACCACAATAAAATAAAATTTTTTTGAAAAGCATAATACATACTAAAACTTTAAAAAAGCATTGTGTGAAAGTAGAATTAAAACAAGATATTTACTTTGATAACATAGCTCCCTGTAGATTATTTAGAAATAGCAAAGGGAAATATAGTAATATTACAGTGGAGAAATGAAGTGGACACCACCTTAATGAAATGACAAAGTTAATACCATCAATAATAAGGCAAACTAACATCCCATGTACTCTGATATGAAGCGCTAAGAAGGACATGGGATCATTTATGTAGTATTCTTACAGAAAAAGTATATTACTTAAATCTAATCATAAAGAAACATCATACAAATTCCAACTAAAAGACATTCTTCAAAATAATTGCTCTGTGCTATCCAAACATATCAGCCATGAAGGAAAAAAATAGGCTAGGAAGAGTTCCAGATGAAAAGAAATGAAAGAGATGTGACAGCTCATTGCAGAGCATGAATCTGGATTGCAACATGAATTGGAAAGAAAAAAATGATATAAGAAACATATTTAGGACAATTGGAAAATTTTGAACATGGATTAGATAATAAAATTGTGTTAATATTATATTTCCTATTTTTATCACTTTACTCTGTAGATTAGTTTCTGCTGTGCAGATAAACCACCTTAAAACTTAATAGTTTAAAGCCACAAACATTAATTCTTTCTCATGGTTCTATGAATTGGCTAGTAATTATATTCTGGGTGGGTTCAGCTGAAATGATATAGTCTAGATGACCTCACTCACACTAACGACACTTGGCTGAATGTTGACAAAGAGGATGGCTAGATGTCTCTCTTTCCCTAGCAGCCTAGCACAGGTTTGTTCACATGGTGGCAGACACATGCCCAGTATCAAGGGAGAGCAAGTCCCAAAGCACAAGCATTTTTTAAGCTTCTGCTTACATCAACGTTTAATATTCCGTGTCCAAGACAAGTCACATGGCTAAGTTCAGATTCAGGGGTTGAAGAAATAGACTGGTTCTCTTGATAGGAAGGGCATCAAAATTACATGATAAAAGGACATGCATACAGGTATGGAAAGAATATTTAGCCATTTTGCAATGCATCATACTATAAGTAAGAATATCCTTGCTCTTAGAAAATATACACTGAAGTATTTGAGGATAAAGGTATGTAATGTCTGCAACTTATAAACAGTTTAGGAAAAATTAATGTGTGTGTGTGTGTGTGTGTAGGTATGTGTGTGTGTGCACACAGAGAAAGAGAGGAAGAAAATGTAGCAAAATGATAACTGCTGAATCTACATGAAGGATATAAAGGGCATATGGGACTTTTCTGTACCATTCTTGTAACTCTTTAAGTTTACAATTATTTCATAATAAAAACCTTTTTTAAGTCCCATTGAAGTATTGGTTCCCTTCAATCACTGTAGTAACACAAGAGCACATGCAGGAACAATGCAGATGGGATAAGTAGGTCCTTAAAGGAAGGTGCCAGGGAGGCTATTTCAAGAGTGTCCTATGTTCTGGGTTTTGGGTACTTTCCTATTTATTTAAACCTTATATTTGCATCTTTCTGCTGCTATGAATTATGTATCACAGGAAATTGTGCCATTTCTCTCCAATGTCAAGTGAAACCTTTAGTCAGATAACTGGTGAGCACCTGGATGGTAATCCTTTCCTACCCACTATCAGGTCACAGCAACCTCTACCAGCTTTGTGTCACTTTAAGATCTGTCTATCCACAAAGTCACTTCATTTCCACTTTATTTTATTCTGTCCAATTGTGATACCAGATAATGATTGTAAATGGCACGGGGGTCCCTAAACACATATTTCTAATTATTAATATCTGAAGGCATTATTTTATTATTTGAGCATTATAGAGACAATAAAAGAAGTAGTTAAAATAATTTGTAACTCACTAGTCAGTAGCTCAAACATAAATACAAGAATAAAAATTTTAAATGCAATACACTAATAAAAGATAGTATTCTGACATAACTTCAATGTGTTTCCAAAGTTGACCACTAATCTCATCTCACTAGGGCAGCAGAGTCTTTGGGGGAATTTTTTGTTACACATAAAAGAGATCTGCAATCACATATGTTTGAAAAATGTTGAGTAAAACCAACATTAAACAGGTTCTGGTAATAAGCTAATTTATACTATGCATCTTTAAGAAGCAGCTATCCTCTGCAACTTCTAGTAAGCATATTTAACATTGGAACCATCTTCTCATGAAGCATCTTTGTAATCCTCAAATTATTAGGACACTGATGAAAACTTTAGCTAGGAATGGCCATAGTATTCTCTTAGGTTTGGTTCTACTCCATGTCACTTTCATCTCCTGTACTTGAAACCTTGATATTTCCCGCCCCTACTCATATTTGTGCCCATCTCTAATGACTACCAGTCATTGTTATATTGGTCGTATCCTTGAATCTAAACTGGAATACATTAACCACATTGCTGTATCCTACACAGTCAATATAGTGCTGTACTGTAGGCACTATATAGGCACTGCTTGAATGGGCACTACACAAGCAGACCTGAGTTAAACTTTAGTTGCCTCATATTTAAGATGAGAAAATTTTAAAAATGCTTACTTGATAGAGTTGCTTGGAGATCTAATAAGATAATACTTGTGAAAGGCTTAGTATTGTATCTGACATGCAGTAAGTGTTGAATCAAGGTTAGCTGTCATGCAGTGTTCTCAATCTTTATGTCTGAAATCATACATAGGTCATACATTAACCAACTTCAGTTGAACCAGATAGTCTGTCCTGTTTGTTACTTAATAGATGAATGAAGAGCCAAGACATTGGCCACGTAGCTTTCTACGTATAAGAGATATATTTTCCTCCATTTGTGCGTTTCTTGGAAGATACTGATGTGCCCTTACCCTGTCCGGTGGTAGAGATATGGCAGGTCCTTCTCAAAAACTTACTCCGCTAAATATCTAGAACCCGTTTGTGCCTTAAGAGTGTTATTGGGTTTGGGGAGAAAGCATCCTCACAGAGCAATTGAACAGTGGGCATGTAAAGACTCAAGGCTCATGTAGTATATTATCTCCACTCATTTGACGACTCTGAATGTGGGCAACTTAAAGTCTCACAAATTCAACAGCTGGAAGACTGGTGAGCAAGTCTTCAGGCATAGACGGCGACAATATGAACCATATAATGATAGAACAATCAGTAGGAAAGCTCTTGGGGAACATAGGCCATAACACTCTTAGTCACTAAAATACCCTCTTCTGGGAACTATCCCACAGGCAGTGGGCTTGTGTTGGCTCCTTGGTCCCACTTAGTTCTGTAGCATGAGAAAGGTATCCCTCTCTTGGTACTTCTCTCACACCATTCACTTGGCAACTTCTAGACAGGAACACAAATATAGGAGCACCCTCAGAAATGGACCAGGACATCTCGACACAGTCTTTCACAACAGGCTGTACTCCCCTCTTTGTGTCCACCAGCCTCCCCTAACCAGAGATTCTGCTGTGAACCTGCTAGCCCTAATGGAGACTTAATATAAATTAGAAAAAGGCCCCTTTCTCATTATATTTTCCTACCATCTATCAGATAATCCTCCAAATAATTTTTTAAGCCTAAGCTACATTAGAAAGAGCACTTCTTGCATTTACACAAAGCAGAGTTAGAACACTTGTAAGTGAGAGCCTGGGTCTTTTCCCCTTTTCTTTAAGCTTTGGACTAACAAAACTAATCCCACTATTTTTTTCTTGGACATTTAGATAAGGCCTTCTTTTTCTAAAAGATTCCTTCCCTAAATCCTTAATTTTCCTTTTGAGGAGAATCTACTTTTGGTGGTTTGAAGATGAGAAAGGAAACTGAGAGAAGAGCACAGTTAATTTGTATCAAAGAATTCTGATAATATGCACATCGAAAAGGGCCAGTAATCCTTGCTAAAACATGTGGCCACTGCTTTGATAGAAGAGAACTTATTCATCTCCTTAGCTTTAGGCAGAAGTAATAACTTCTTGGTTGAGTATTATCTGGAGGATTATTTCCCATTACCCAGAAGCTCTCCGAATAGATTAGCTTCCTGGATATCTATATAACACCCTGTCTCCAATTATCAAACGTTGCTTTCCTACCTTCTCTGAGTTTTCCTATTTAGCTATTTGTGCAGAGAGAGAAAGACAGAGAGAGAGAAATTGTGGAGATGGGCACATATATATAATGCTTTACCTTTTTAAGCATTCACATATAAATTGTCTACTACATGCACACAGGTTCAGTTATTCTCAAAGTGGTCTCCAAACCAGCAGCACCTGAAAACTTGTTACAACAGCAAATTCTTCATCCACCCCTGACCTTTTGAGTCAGAATAGGTCCATCCTAGATCTACTGAGCCAGAAACATCAAAGGTAGAGCCAAGCAATCCTTGCTTGAGCAATCACTCCAGGTGGTCCTGACGCTCACTAAACTTTGAGAATCACTGCTCCAGAGACTAGACCAATGAGAGCCATATCCGTATTAAAAAGATTCTTTACACCACCGACAAGTGAGTTTAATGATAGTCAGCTGTTCCCACATCAGCTGACCATGGGGATAGATTTAGTCTTCCGTTAAATCTTCTCTAACCTCCCCAATGTGTGTCCTTGTTGGCTTTTGAGGTCTCAAGACTTACTTTCCAATTTTCACATAAAGTCAACAGCATTGTTCTGAAAACCAGTTTCCAGGACCATGCATCTATTCCCCACTGAAGTTGGACCCTGACTCTCATATTCTTGTTGTCTACTTCAGAAGTCATCATTTTAAGAACTCCAGCCCTTGACAAGTCTCATTATGCAATTCACCATTAAATGTGAATTATTTAATGTTAAGGCTATACGAACCTTAACACCTTATGCCAGCTTGCACTGGACTTGAGCCTGCCATTCTACCAAGACTACATGTTCTGGTTGACTAGCTCCTTCTTCCAGCCCATACCTTTCTTATATATTGTCACTTCTTTCCATTCTACCCTGTGGAAGTTGCCAGGTTGCCACATAGACTAAATCTGGTAAACCTGTGATTCTCTGGCTTTTTCTTTTGCCCTAAGATCTAACCTCAAAGTCCAAATGATTCCACTAAAGCTGTGATTATCAGTCACCAACATCATGGACTGAACTGTGTCCCCTAAAATTCATATATTGAAACTCTAATCCCAAGAGTGACTATATTTGGAGACAGGGCCTTGAAGGATGTAATTAAGGTTTAATGGGGTCATAAGGGTGAGGCCCTTTTCTGAGGGTATTTGCATCTTTCTTTTATTATTATATTATTATTGTTATTATTTATAGAGACAGGGTGTCACCATGTTGCCCAAGTTGGTCTTGCACTCCTAGGCTTAAGCAATCCTCCCACCTCACCCTTCCAAAGTGCTGGGATTACAGGTGTGAGTCATTGCACCCTACTAGTATTTGAATCTTTATAAGAAGAGGAAGAGACACCAGAGATCTCTTTCTCTCCACACTGGCACAGAGAAAAATCCATCTACCAGCCAGGAAGAAAGGCTTCACCAGAAATTAACCCTGACAGCACCTTGATCTGGGACTTCTAGCCTCTGGATATGTAAGAAAATAAATTCCTGTTGTTTAAGCCACTCAGGATATGGCATTTTGTTTGGCAGTCTATGCAGAATAACATTAATTGTGAATTAGAAACATCTGGGGGAGGTTTTTAAAAATGCATACCCACTAAGAGAATGATTTATCTGAGGTGTGACCCTTGCATTAATACTTTTTAGCAGTGTCTCATATTATTCTGTGTATAGCCAAGGTTGAGAACCACTGAAACTGCCACTGGTTTGTAGAAGTGAAACCCTCGGGCTTCTTTAAAAAAAAAAAAAAAAAAAAAAAAAAAAAAAAAAAAAAATCTGTTTCATTGACATAACTTGAGAACTGGAGAGGATATCTTTAGATGAATCTGCTCTCCTATTTCAAGGAATCCCCAAATAGATAGGAAGGCAATGGTTATATAGCTTGCCAGCTTGAGCAACAGAATGTAAACTGAGCTTGAAATTAAAATAACTTTAGAATAAATCAGTTCAGGATTTTTTATGTAATAACTTACTAAAGATCTCTTCTCTGTTGAAAATAAATCTCTAAGAAGGAATCAAAATTAGTGAAGAAACTCGGTCCTGTAAATAAGACAGAATCCTGACCTTAGAGGACAACATTTGAGAAACATTGTCTACATTTGGAAAAATTAAAACAAGTTGCCAATAATCTACATCATTTACCTTCTCAAAAGAATAGCATGACATGATTGGAAGTGGAAATTTATCAGAAAAAAAAAATCTCACTAATATCTCCAGTTGGAGGGAAGAGATATTGGACAAAGTTCAATTGCAGAAAATAAAATCCACCCTAGCTAGTCAAAGCATAACAGGATCCAATGTAGAAAACTAAGTACTTACAAAATTGCTGGAAGGTCAAGAGGAGCAGGATTGAATCTGAACAGCTCCCAAATCCACACTGTCTCTGCTATGATCAAGAAAGCTTCTTCTGAAAGAACCTACTGAATCAGGGAGTCACATTCTAAATGAGAAAGCTTTAGCAGATAACACCAGAACCATGCAACCTCTATCATCCTCTATTTATATAAGCAAAATGGATGTATCACATCAATGAGAACTACCCACGTGAATCAATTAATAATCAATATATCACACACAAAAAGATGCTTCTGATTGGTATCATCTAAATTATGTCCAGAACTCCAGCTGCAAGAGAGCTTGAAAATGTGGTTTTCAGTTTCTCAACCTTTCATTCTAGAAAATTTGGAATATTTCTTTTAAAAAGCTGTTTTCAGTTTGCCCAGTATCTACACACAACCTGTTTTTTCATACTGGTATTTCCAAACAACAAAACAATCTCCAAAATATGCATATCTGTTCTAGTCCTTTAGTTATAGACTGGCAATTATAGGAGACATTCTGGAATGTCTAGTGTTGTATGGCATAAAATGACTAGTGTTGCAGCTATACGCCTCCCTCTGTTTCCCCCTTCATAATTAGAATCAATTATGCCCACCAATATAGGATTAGCCTCTTTTTCTTAAGAAAGCCAGTTGATATTTCATCTTCCAATTAAATTTTTGTACCCCTGGAGGACACAGTCTTCTCTTAGATACTTAGGCCTCTGAACAAGCAGAGCCTAAAATTTCATGAGCAAGAAGCAAAATGTTATAAGTAGGTCATTTGATATAATTCTGAGAGATGTGATTCCCATGTCTCTCATTTTATTTTCAGGCTCCATGTATTCCAATTATGGGAGAAATATGTTGATCAATGGTTTAAAGTAAATAACACATCTGGTAAGAAAGCACCTTAATCCCACAAGGTATGTTACATGTATACTGTCATAATGAGTCTTCAGTAGGCCATTCCATCATTGTATACAGCAACTGCTTCTGGATTGGTATTACCAGTGAAATCCCTTAAGCATCAACCTGATGCTTTATTTCTTTTACTATAAAAATTAGCTATTTGGTCAGAAAAACTATTGTGTGGGATACTGCAAATAATCTGTTTAGTAAGTCCTCAGACAATAGCTTTGTAAGCAGAGAAGGCAAATCCAAATCTAGATTGAATAATCCATTTCTAGCACAGAAAATTACTGCTCTTTCCATGATGTAAAGGGCTTAATATAATCTGTCTACCACCAAACTATGCAGGCATGATTCTCTGTTCCTTGCAGTTTGGGCAGTTAGTTGACATATAACCATATCAACTATGGTGGAAGAAAGTTGATATACTTAAACTGATAGAGAAATCCACCTGTGCTACCATAGTCGCTTTGTTCATTAACCTATTGAGCCAACACTGGAGTGGCTAGAGAAAGAGTTTCTCTCTCATCTAAACAAGTGACCATCATGTCCAGATTTTAAGAACCTTGTCTCAGACTGAGACTTTTTGGAGAATAATCACAAAGGACGCATGCCTCAGCCTCTGGGGGCATCCTCAAACATTTGTCATCAGTCCTCAAATCTTTTCAACCCATAGCCATTAGCTATTGCCCATGATTGAGACACACATGTGCGCGTGCACACACACACACACACGTTTATCTATCTTTCATTCTTTGATTCTAGGCAAAATAGACTATTAGGTTTATCACTGTATGTTCTGCCCATTGGGAAGATTTCCTTCTCCTCTGTCTTTCCTTAACACCCCAGAGCAAAGCTATAATGCTTCAGCAGTCAGTCTACTTCCAGCTCATGCCACATGTCATGAGAAATCATCTTTACACAGGATTCATTATTTTTCTCTCAGGTCATATGAAACTTCCCGTCCAGTCCTAGGTGTGGATTAAGGGAAGAATGGAGTGTATCAGAGGAACCTGCACAAGCCTTAGAAATATATATTATACTTTCATTTGAGGATGGAGCACTGCTGATTATGCCATTATTTATGACTTGGTGAATCAGACACTGCCAAATTCATGAGAAAGAGTTCAGTTCATACAGATATCTGGGTATTTTATGGTTAGATATCTGGTCCCTGCTAGAGTCTCCTAGCATAGCACACCAAGAGCTGTTCTTCAAAAGGAGAATGGTTAGTTACCACAGAGAGTATGACATGTGTGAATTCTGCTGGTAATTGTGTATGTGTGTGCATACATATATGTGATATATATATATATATATATCTCCACATGTACATACACAGTCATGTGCCACATAACATCAGTTCTGTCAAAAATGAACCACATATATGGCAGTGGTCCCACAAGATTATAATAGTGTATTTTTACTCTACTTTTTCTATGTTTAGATATCTTTCAATACACAAATACCTACCCTGGCATTATAATTGCTTACAGTACTCATTACAGTATTACACTGTACAGGTTCATAGCCTAGGAGCAATAGACTATGGCACACAGCCTAGGTGTGCAATGAGCTATAACCATCTACGTTTGTATAAGGTAAGTGCACTCTATGATGTTCACTCAACAACAAAATTTCTTAACAATGCATTTCTCAGAATACGTGTAACTTATTACATAGTAAGTTAAGCAAAGTGTGACTATATATGTTTAATATGTATATATGAATTCTATACTCAGGAATTAGAAAAATAATCATAGTATATACACATAAACCTACCAAAAATACTCTGATGTAGACATTGGCTAAAACTGCATTTCTCACTAGAACCTATAAGCCTCCAACCCTGACAAGTAGACCATAGTGGCAGCTTGGTCCCCAGGGATTAGTGTTATTTCAGAACCAATATCAATAATTGCTGAAAGATCTGAGTATTTTTTTTTTACTCCATACATTATTACCTTATTATCAGCAATGGGAGGAAGATTTATGGTATCTGCTTGTGAGATGTTGGTAGTCTATCTTCAAGGATCACTGGTGAACTGAAAACTTGAATTTGATGGTGGACTAGAAAGAATAAAGATTCCAGAAATCCCTTGGTGTAACAAAGAAGGAATAATCCAAAGTCACAGAGAGAGCAATGATTCCCTTTCATTCAAGAGGCTCATCCATGTGCTGACAGGTCTGGGAATTGGAATCATGATTATCATGATATCCCATTTCACGTGTTTGTTCACAGACCTTGAGTTTTTAGTGAGCTGTCCATCTATTTTATTCGTAGGGCCCCAAGATCAATAAGCCACACTAAACATTTATGTCAGCTGTAGGGTAAATGCACCTGATAGCAATAATTTAAGCATATCCTTAGAATGACCCTGTATGGAAGATGCCCCTGAATGTGTGTTCCAAGCTTGGGAATCTGGAAATGGCCAGCCCAGAGATTTGTTCCTTGTCTGTGAGAAACATCTGTGCCCCTAGCTCATCCCTTGCAACACAGGACTTATAGGGGATTGAGGCCCTGAGTTTTGGATTAAGTGAAGGTTGCCAGGTGGAGATCAGAGAGGAAAGTGGTATTAAGTGAAAATGCTATACAAACTACATGCTGTTTGCAAGCAGTGGCAGTTTTCCTACCCATTCTGTCATCACTGGGTCATGTGATTATCTTGTCCAGCTCGCTGCTGCTGGACTGTATGTAAGGTAGATAACTTGTCTAACCAGTCCACTGCCACTGGACTGTATGTAAGGTGGACATCTTGTCCAACATGCCACCACTCGATCATTTCTGTAAGTAAGGTAGTTCTGTTCAGCTCACCACCACTGGACTCTCTCCCCTGCATGTAAGTCCCTAGTGAAACCCCATGTCTCATTTGCTGGCTCTGGGTCTTTTCTTCAGTCTCTTGAACCTGGTGCCTTCCCTATTGAGGTTAATAAGAGTTCAGCACAACACTATCAAACCACCCTTACCCTTCTGCCTATCGAGGTAACTCTGCTCAGGCTTTCTGATGTGGTTGTTGTCAGAGTTGGCCTTCATCACATAGAATTCTACATCCCCATTAAAGTTGTGATACCATTTGAATGGCAACATGCCTGTCTTTATTTCTAGCCTATAGAAAACAGTCATATCAAAAAAACTACCTTTCTCAATGTATTTATCAATGAGTTTTATTTGTTGTTTATTTTGTTGTTGTTATTCTTTGTTTTTGAGACAGAGTTTCGCTCCTGTCACCCAGGATGGAGTGCAGCAGCGGATCTCTGCTCACGGCAACCTGTACCTCCGGAGTTCAAGTGATTCTCCTGCCTCAGCCTCCCAGTTAGCTGGAATTACAGGCATGTGCCACCACACCTGGCTAATTTTGTATTTTTAGCAGAGGCAGGGTTTCACCAGGTTGGCCAGGCTGGTCTCAAACTCCTGACCTCAGGAGATCTATCCACCTCGGCCTCCCAAAGTGCTGGGATTACAGGCATGAGCCACTGCACCCTGCCGATGTGAGTACTCTTGAGAGACGTAGTTGTAGGACAATTAAACTAATTACATGTTAAACCCATTCTAAGATTTGCATTTCTTCTTTTTTATGATACTCAAAAACGTACAGCATCTCAATTTCATTTAGCTTAAGCCGCCATTAAGTCTAGGATTCAACAGTTAACAGAATAAACATAAATACTCTCAGATGCTCAGCCTACACACTGAATCCTGCATCTCTGGTAATTGTGTCCATATCACGAATTTAGACCTGTCAAAGCCTTGGTCTAGCAACATCAAAGTCCATTTCCCACACATAATCTCTAGCTTTCTGCTGTTATAAATATATTTGCAAAAATTACTTAACTCATTTTATTTAAAAACCTTTCCCCCTAAGTCTTGACATTGCAATTGTTGCCTGAGATATGCAGGAATCTGACTGGCTATGGATGTGGTAACAATAAAGTTAGTAAAGATACTGCAAGAGGAGAATCGTCATCACTTTGAGAGGAAGCTGCCTCAGACAAGCTGTTATAGGCCTTCAAATAAGGTAAAATCAACACCATCAGGCAAAGGAGGAGATGCTTTAGCTGGCAAAAGAGACTTGGTAAGGTTCAAGGGTACAGAGTATGCATATATATTCAAATCCTCCTAAATGAAACCCTTTCAATGATGAGGTCTATCTCATTCCAAGGCAATGTTTTCAATTTTTTGAAAAACAAATGGTAAAACTGTAAATTCAACCTACCTTATAATTCAACAAACTGCAGCATCAGGCTTTCCATCTGATTTCCATCTAAATTAGTCTTGAGGCTACAAAAGATGAGAGCTTTTTCAAGAACAGTTGTAGAAATTCCTTGATTCTCAGACAGTTCCTAGAGCTAAGAATTTAAAATATTGAGCCTATCACTTTCTTTCTTTTAGTTCACAAGCACAATTTGGAAAAAAAAAAAAAAACCAACCCACCCCAAAGTCCTTTTCTTCCTCATGCCCCCTATGCTTGTCTATCACAATAGTCATTTAGTCATTCTCTCTTCCAAATCCTTGCCTTCAATAGCATTTCAGATAACCAGAAGTGATAATTTAAGTAATTGCTCACTCAGTGCCATAATAGCCTGTACATACAATAAAGTCTTATTTTTTATGTTCTATTGCCTGCAACCACTTCTGCTAATTACTTTATGACTCAGGGCTCCACTGCACACAACAAAATCCACGTTAACTAGTTTAAGCAGAAAACGTTTTATATAGGGAATTCAGTGCTTATATAAATTTGAACAGCTGGAGGAACTGGCTACAGGCTAATCTCCCAGGACCAACTCCTAGCCCTCGGAAACATTCTGCCACTACTGTGAATGAAAAAGCAACCATCGCCAATGCAGGAAGATAATAAATCAGGAGTCTATTTGCACTATTGTTGACTGCAAAACCATACTAATTCTGATGTGACTGGAACACTGCCACCACTGTGACAGGAAGCATCTGGATCAGGAAACCATCTCCACATTAGGAGGTCACCACTTAATATGCTGGCTCCAGAACCATGTCACCTCTGCAGCAACCTGTGCCCCCCACACTCTACCTCTGTCTGCTATGTTCATTCTTTTAATCAAAGTCTCATGCTATAATATTTCTAAGGAGTCTAGGAATATTGTTTCTGCTTTCCATTCTCAGCATACAAGAAGAGAGCTAGGATGAATGTTAGCCAAATTATCTTGTAGTACACTTTTCACTGAGTATCAGAAACACTTCAAAAATCACAGTGATAGTGCTAACAAAGCCAGTATATCTTGCCATACTTTCTGTCCTGTGGATGATGGGAAGACAGGAAAATTTACTAAGCGCCATGGTTAGAGCCAATGATCCACATCCACAAACCATACTGTTGGGCAAACTGTATTGACATGCCTACAAAATCCATGGAGCTTTTAAAACAGATTTATTGAAGCATAATTGATATGCAATATACTATCCATATTAAAGTGTACAATGGGATGAGTGTTCATATCCATGAAAACACGTACCAAGATCAAATAAACATATCTGTTAGCCTTAAAAGTTTTCCTGGGTTCCTTTGTAATCTGCCAATATGGAAGTTCTTTTTCATTTGACATCCCACCAAATTAGCCAACTCATTCTTGAATATGAAAATAAACCAGTCCCTTCCCTATCCTTCTGCCAATAAAGCAGGATATGTTCTCAAATCCAAAAAGCTTATCTTCCAGTACAAAAGTTCCAGTTCACCCATAGATAACCCAGAAAAAAAAAATGCCCTTAGGTTGGGGCATGGTTCTAGTTCTCATCTTACCTACCACAAAAACCAATATGACTAGACACATAATATAAACCACTGGCTCTGAAATGTGTATAGCAGCAAACTGATGCATAGCTAACATCACAAATAGTCTTCCAAATTTGGATCAATGCAGCAATTTTTTTTTTTTTTTTTTTTTTTTTGAGATGGAGTCTCACTCTGTTGCCAGGCTGGAGTGCAGTAGCAAGATCTCAGCTCACTGCAACCTCCACCTCCAGGGTTCAAGCAATTGCCCTGCCTCAGCCTCCCAAGTACCTGGGACTACAGGCAAACACCACCACGCCCAGCTAACTTTTGTATTTTTAGTAGAGAGAGGGTTTCACCATGTGGGTCAGGATGGTCTCTATCGCTTGACCTCCTGATCCGCCCACTTTGGCCTCCCAAAGCGCTGGGATTACAGACATGAGCCACCACAGCCGGCTGGCAAAAGTTTTTATTTGGTACAACTGATAACTCATACTATTAGCGGCAAAGTCTATCAGCAACTAAGATGAGAAGGTCATACAATACAGGTACAATTTGCAGCCAACGAGAAAGGAGATACAGGTGAGAGGAACCAAAAATAATTTTGTATTTACTAAAACAAACCAAAAAAATATCTGGTATTGAATATATGAAAAGGAATTCCAGGACAGTGAACAGTTCTACTCAAACACCCATAGAACACTAAATACTACCAACAAAACAGTAATCAATTTCAAGTACATTGCCCCAGAATTCTAGTATTTAGAAATGTGACAAGAACATAAATAGAAAGGGAACTACGTGTCATAGAGGGAGCAGGGAAACATATCTAAACCAATGGTTCTCAGACTTCATATGCCTAAGAATCACGAGAAAGTTTTTTCTTTTGTTTTGTTTCGTTTCATTTTGTTCTATTTGTTTGTTCATTTGTTTAGACAGAGTTTCGCTCTGTCGCCAGGCTGGAGTGCAGTGGCGCGATCTTGGCTCACTGCAATCTCCACCTCCCGGGTTCAGGCAATTCTCCTGCCTCAGCCTCCCAAGTAGCTGGGATTACAGGTGCCTTCCACCATGCCTGGCTAATTTTTTTGTGCTGTTAGTAGAGATGGTGTTTCGCTATGTTGGGCAGGCTGGTCTTGAACCGCTAACCTCAGGTGATCTGCCCGCCTCAGACTCCCAAAGTGTTGGGATTACAGGCATGAGCCACCGTGCCTGCAAGGAGGTCTTTTTAAAATATAGATTGCTGGGTTTTATCCCAGAGATTCAAATTCAAGAGACCTGGGATGGGGGCTTAAGAATTTGCACTTCTAGTACATTGCCAGAAGATGCTCATGTACTGTTTTGTGGACCACACTTTGAGAGCCACTGACTGAGTGTGAGTTCCAACTTTGTTCCTAGCAGTATTCAAATGGAAATCAGAGAGGCAGGGAGGGCAGCCAAGAAATATTGGCCAACAATATGGGTATGTAACATAACCAGAGAGAACTTTTTCTAAATAAATAGCAGAGGAAAAAGAAGAAAAGAAACATCAAACCTATGCAAAAATTCTGTCCCCTTAAAGAAGAAAAAATAAAAGCATGGCATGAATGGTAGAAAAAGAGCACAATTCGGAGGAGATAACTTCACAATTAGATTTAGAAAATAACTAACCTCTAAAGAAATTTAGAAAAATCAAGAATGCTATAAAATGAGAGATATAAGATGAGATGACATGACAACAAAATGAGATGAAAAGAGAACTGAGGAAGGAAAGGAAAGAAATTAGAAAAAAAGAAACACTATGGGAGAACTTAACATTGTATTTGCAGCAGTGAAAAGCAGAGAAAAGACAGAGAAAACAAAAATCCATAATGTAGAGGACAGACTTGAGTAAATCATACAGAAATAAAGAAGAGATGAGAAAAAAATTAAATTGGAAAAGATGGATATGAAGTGAAAGCAACAGAGGTCCAATGTATAGCTAGTTGGCATGCCCGAAGAAAACAAAGTAATTGGAAAATAAAACATTCTCAAACATGTTTTGCCAAAGTTAGATATCTGATTTGAAAATTCCTGCATATAGTCAAAAAGAATTATATATCATCTTGAAGAAATGGCAGTTCAAGGTTAACAAATACAAAACTACTAAGCAGAAGAATCATGTCACCTACATTCATATTACTGAAATTCTGCCATTGCCTTAGCTTCATCACCGCCTAGTTGAAAGAATTCATGTGGCTGGGTCATTCCCATCCTTCTGTTGTGAGGTCTAATGTTAAATAAAGTATCAGAAGTCTTCCCTGATCTTCCTCTATAAAGTAGATCATTGAATTACTATCACTGTACTCTAAGTATGTGTTTCTTGACAGTTATTGTTGTTTTTGTTTTTGTTCAATGTATTCTATGGTTAATTATTAGTAACTTTCCACTAGAATTTAAGCTTCATAAAAAGAGAAACCCATATTTGCCTGGTTGACCACTGTGTTCCTAGCATTTGCTAGTGATTGGTACACGTTATGTAGTCAATAAATACATTAAATAAATGAATAAATATAAAGTTACTGTAATTAAAATCATATTGTAGACTGACAGATCAAACAGAATTAATTAAAGAGCCTAGAATCAGACCCAAGTTTATATAGAAGTTCTGAATACATTAAAATGGCATTTAAGAGAGAAGAGGGGTATTCAGCACTTGGCACATTGATTGGCAGTTTGTAAGAATAAATAAGTCTCAATCTCTCGTGTGAATGGCTTTTGAGAAATTCAAGGAATTGTGAATAAGTTGGCATGGAATCATAACAAAGTAAATAGAAAATCAGATGTTCATGAAGTCAGAAAATGCTATAAGATATAAGCCATCAGGAATTTGTAGATATCTTAGGAAAGGCTTCCAACAAAATAGAACAGAGGATTATGCGAATCTTATTTAATTCTAAAAGAAAACCTGACATCTGCATTACATAAACACCGAAGCAAGAATTGAAACAGAAAAAGATGAATAGTCTTTACTGTATATAAATTTAAGACTGTATTTAAAAAGTAATATCAGAAATAAGACTGAATAATAAATGGCAACCTAAATGAAAAGTTACAACATATTTGGTAAACAATTATTGTTTCTAATATACAAATAATACTCATAAATCAATAAAAAGGTGAGAATTACTGAAAGATACAAAGAGGCAATTACACACACATCGCAACAAATGAGCCTACTCTTTTACATATACAAGTATGTATGAAAGATAAACATAATATATACACATATGAATGTATGAAACATATATATTATATATATACATATAATTTCAATTTTATTTTAGATTCACGGGGTACAAGTGCTGGTTTAACAACAAACCTTTCTTGATTCTGTATTCCATTGTATTCCATTCTAGCTTTCATCCCATCCCTCTCATCCCTTTTACAGAAAAAAAAAATAAAAAAATTCATTGCCTATATCCTCTTGTCATTTTCTCACTTTTCTTTCCCAAACTCTCTCCCGTCAGACTTTCATTGACACCTCCTACCAAAACATTTTGCATGAACATTGTGAACTTTATATTATGAAATCCAGCAGTCAATTCTCAGTCCTCTTCCTATACGACTCTCCAGCACTATTTGACACATTGATCGTGCCCTTTTTCTCAAATACTCAATTTAGTTTTGAGATGCCACACCTTTCTCACCTTTCTCCTACCTCTTGCCTTTCCCCATCTGATCTCCAAATCACAGGCTCCTTTCTCAATGATCTTCTCTTTTCCCGGCTAAACTCACTCCCTATCTGGTTTATCTATTTCTACAGCTTTTATTACCATCCAAATGTCAGTATTTCCAAATTTCCATCTCCAGACCGGACCCTGAATTCCAGGCTTGTATATTCAACAGCCAACTCAACATCTTCACAGAAAAATCTAATAGGCATTTGCTGCTTAATACTCAAAACGAATTTCTTATTTTCCACCTCCCATTTTCTTCCATGGTCTTCCCCAACTCTAAAACTAGCACCACCATTCACTGGGTATATAAGGTCAAACTATTGGAATCTTACTTGACTCCTTTCTCTCTAAGACTCCATATCCAATCCATCAGCAAATCCTGTTAGCTCTTCCTTTTAAGTATACTTGGAACCTGACAATGTTTCACCACTTCTCTTACTATCACCAGATCAAAGCCACCATCATCTCTTGCTTGAACTATTATTATGGCCTCCTAACTGTCCTTGTACTTTGAACATTTGCTCCTTCACACAGCAGCTAAGATGATCTTCCTAAAACACATGAGATAATGTCACTCTTCTGCTCAAAAGCTTCTCATCCCTTCCCATTATATGTAGAAGCAAAACTAAAATCCTCACCATGCCCTTCAAGGATCCTAGCTACCTCTCTGTCTTCATCTTCTATCACTGTCTTCACATTCTATATTCCTGGATTTTTTAGAACCATCACTTAAGGTTGCAGTGAGCCGAGGTAGCACCACTGCACTCCAGTCTGGGCGACAGAACGAGACTCTGTCTCAAAAAAAAAAAGAAAAAGAAAACATCAGTGTAGATGCTGATCCTGCCATTTCCTCTGCCCAGAACAATCATCACCCAGATATTGGCTTGGCTCACTTGTTCACTGCTTGTAAATGTCAGTTAAGTGTCATCTCTTAACAGGCCTTCCATCACCAATGAACAGCATGTGCACGCATCCCTCTACCCTGCTTTAATTTTCATATGCATTGCTACCAAACATTCTATTATGTGATGCTAGAATGTCAGCTTGAAAAGGGCAAGGACTTCTGTTTGGGGAATTACCGAATCCTAGCATTCCCTATACTTGGGGACATAAAATATGGTTGGCATGAGATAATTGCTTCAGAAATATTTGATGAAAGACAGATAAATAAATGACTGTTTTCCTTGTTTCTTCACCTAAAATCAGCACCTCCAGGACACTTAGATTCCTCAAATAGCATTTAGAACTTTGAAAAAATTTCCACTCAGAATAAACTCGCCCTAATCACAGCCTATGAGGCGCGAAAAGATCAACCTCCTCCTACTTCTGCAATCTTTTTTCTTCCTATTTTTCTAACACTCTTTCTATTACTCAACCTATTTAAGACTCACTATCCATACTTTTGTTCTTGAAACATTCCCAGGTCATCCCAAATCAGTGCTGGGACAATTGCCTAGAAAATTTTCTCTTACCAGCTCCTTCTGTTCAGGTTTCTGCCAAAATCCCTTTTCCTTAGGAAGGCCTTTTTTGACCACACTAGTTAATGCACCTCTCCCTGTCACTCAATTACTGTTATATTTGCCTATCTTATATTCTTCAACCACACAATACTCTTTGTAATTATCTTGATTACTTATTTGTTCTACTTCCCTTCTGGTATTTAAAATCCATAAAAGCCAAGGTCTTAAATGTCTTATTCACTGCCACCTCACCAGCACCTAGGATAATGTCTGGCACATATAAATCACCCATTAAAAATTTATTGCATTTAATTAGTGGTACATATATGTTGTGCATTTGAACCTATATTATTTATAAAGGCTCAAAACTGGAAATAATTTAAAATCCATTAATGAGGAATTAAAGTATTTATGGAGTATCCATACACTGGAATGCTTTGCAACCATGAATAATTATAATATAAAGCTATATTTATTGATATGGAATAATGAGCACAATATTTCAATGAATGAAAAATGATTACATATTTGTTTTCACCCAATTTTAGTAAACATGCTTGTGTTTGGGATGTTGGATAAGATATATACCAAAAGAGTAGCAATTGCTCTCTTTCATAGGACTTCACATGCTATTTACCTTCTTTAAATTTTTGTGTAGTTTGGTTTTATTTAGTTGTTCACAATAAACATGTATTATTTATTTAGCCATTTTTATTCTGAAATGAAAAAAAAGAATGAGTGTTCTTTTCCGTAAATATACAACACAACTCAAATCTTGCTTTGAAACAACATGCAAATGCCAAGCTGGGTGACTTAGATTTTTAAAAATAGAAAAACTAGTGAAATTTTTAAAAACATATACCATTTTCCATTTGAAACTATATTGGCTTCATAATTAAACAATACCAGATGGCTCATGTACAGTGCTTTATTCCTAATTCATATTGACTAAAGAATTGAATAGAACATTTCATAATAATAAATTATTCCTTTTTCTCTCAGTCTTTGTATATGAAAGAATGAAGTATGAGGACTTACAACCAATTCTGAGTTTTCTTACCTAGTACACATCACACACCTTACCTTACATAAGGTACCTAGTGAACTCCAAATTACAGTTTGGAGAAAATAAGAGTTATTGGACTCCTTGCAGTCAGGTCTATAGTCTAATCTAAACTCAAAGAACTCTGTTCGTTTTGCAATTTTCAAGCCAGAAAAAAAAAAAAGTTAGAATTTGCCAAAAAGAAGGCACAAGGTAATCAAAGACTGCTTCTACTCAAACATTCAATGATAACCATGTAATCACAGAAGCATTAAAAAAAAATCAGGAAATATGAGTGAAACCATTCTTGTGAAAAGGCATTTGAACATATGCACTGTCATATATGGAGCTGTCTGTTCACTGAAGCAGAGTCGCAGCAATTTCTATAAATCATACTGACATACGTTGTTCTAGTCCAGCTTGCAAGATAGTTGCTTTTGCAAAACAAGTTGCAGGATGTAGTTAAATTGCTTTTCTGACAAACAAAACAGCAAAAAGAAAACTTGCAAGGATGAATTCATATGAGATTGAAACGTGCTTGGAAGACCAAGAACTGAGAGATCACTGTGATTCCTAAGGGCACCATGATATGCCAAAATTGTTTTATGACACTTAACCATAATTGCAGCTAACCACACTGTTGGGGCTCTTTCCTTGGCAGGATCAGAGGCTATGAATATGCGTGTGTATTTGTGTGTGTGTATATAAATTAATTTCCTTGTGAAGATGTGATTGCTCCACCTGTTATAGTCTGTCTACATCTTCAATTTCCATCAAGTGTTGCCAATTAGTTCACAAAACAGAAATGAGAGTAAAAAATTGAGGTGCAAAATGTCTGATTTATGGATGAAATTGGTTATGCTCAGTGATTTTTGTTGCTGCTTTAAATATTCTGGTATTAAATTGATTAAATAATTAAAGCTTTACAAACATGTCAGATGGAATTTCACATCAAATTTCAACTAGTGCCTTGGAAATGTCACATATTTTCTAATGCTGTTGGATTATTTACATTTCTGGAAGGTCACTTGAGGGTCTCACCTTCATGCAAGAAACAGTTGTGGAAAAATAAAAGAGTTACCTCCTAGGAACTAGAAGTTCTGGATTTTGTTATTTATAAGCACCATGATCCTGAGCAAGCAACTCACCTCTCTGAGATCTTTTTGTCACATCTAAGATAGAAATATTTGTTCTTCTTGTCTCCTGGGATTCTTTAATGATTAAATAAGGTAAGTCATGTCATTTGATGTACAGTGTGAAAACTGTAAAGTACAAAACAAATTCATTAACATTATTATTTAAGATAAGTCAGCATATCAGGAACTGGTTTGTAGTAATCATTAGAGAGCTGTTCAGCCCAGCTGATACCACTCAACACGTGCTGAGCATTTACCCTGGAAAGTACTTTAGGTGTTCAAAGATGACTAAAAGATTTGTCTTCCTTCAAAAAGTTCACACTCTAAAGGAGACTACATCATACGTCTAAATCTGTAAATACACATGGCAATAAGTAAGTGCCAAACAAGGAATATCAGTATAAAGGTTGGGAGATGGAAAGTAAAAGATTTTACCATGACTTTCAATGATGAGAGAAGTCTTGAGCCTTGATAGAAGTTTTATTTATTGTTTTCTTTTTTAACAGCTTTTTGACTTTGAGACTGAGGTTTTAGAGTAATGTAATCATGTTCCTTTTCTATTCCAAGTTCAAAGCCAACTGATAAGTAAATGCTGTTACCAAAAGATGCAGATTTTAAAAATCAGTTTTATTGAAGATAAGATTACATTATAGGATGCAGTTTAGCCTATTACTATTATCATATTCCCTTAGGTAAACTTAGCACTCAGCTCTAGTAGATCTGCACAACTGCAAGCCTCCCCAGGGTGACAAGGCAGAATAGAACTTGTCCATCTGAGGACAGTCCACAAATGAGAGGAAACCAGAAGGAGCTGAACTAAGCCTACTTAGACCTGTTTTCAAAATTCCTTAATCAGGTAACGATAGGGACAAGAGACAGGGATATACTGGGTAGAAGAGGGTAATTTCCCGGCAAAGGCCCCCCACCCTCAAGCCTGAATACTCGCAGCCCTAAATGAGAACAGGCATTTCTGTTTTCGTGCCCAAAAAGTTGCCTTTTGGCCCACCACACCCCCTATTTTGCCCCCCATATAAACCCCGAACTCCAAGCTCCAGAGCAGACCACCACACCAGCGACGGTGGAATGATGCGGCAGAGAAAGAGAGGAGAGAGACGTCTGGATGCCGAGGGGAGTTCGGCCGGGGCAGTTGGAGAAGAGTGAGGCTGCTAGGGGCCCGACTCCAGGGGAACACGGCCTTCTCATTCAATCCCTTCTTCCGGCTCCCCATCCATCTCACTGAGAGCCACCTCCACCACTCAATAAAAACTTGCACCCATTCTTCCAGCCCACGTATGATCCAATTCTTGCGGGACACTGGGCAACAGCTCAGGATACAGAAGGCTGTCACATGGCCCTCGGCCCTAGAGGGTCAGTTGAGCTGATTAAGACTGAAGCTGGCCGGGCGCGGTGGCTCAAGCCTGTAATCCCAACACTTTGGGAGGCCGAGACGGGCGGATAACGAGGTCAGGAGATCAAGACCATCCTGGCTAACACGGTGAAACCCCGTCTCTACTAAAAATACAAAAAACTAGCCGGGCGAGGTGGCGGCGCCTGTAGTCCCAGCTACTCGGGAGGCTGAGGCAGGAGAATGGCGTGAACCCGGGAGGCGGAGCTTGCAGTGAGCTGAGATCTGGCCACTGCACTCCAGCCTGGGTGACAGAGCGAGACTCCGTCTCAAAAAAAAAAAAAACAAAAAAACAAAAACACTGAAGCTGTCTGCAGACGGCAAAGCTGAAAGAGCTTTGTAACACGGAAGTTGCAGACACCCACCCCTAGACACTACCGCGGAGCAGGAGCGCTTGCCTCTGCACCTGCCCGTCTGCGTGCTCCCCCTTCCTCAAGGGGTTTGAGCTGCAGAGCAACCAAACACTTTTTCATTGACCAAATTTTCTGTGTATTTAAATCTGTTATTCACCACTCTCTTCTGACCCAATAATTTAGTTCTACCCAATCTTAAATATATTCATATCTGGAAAAATTAGCCTCTCCATGCTATTTTGTTATGCCTTGAAAAATAATTAGAAGTAAGAGATGGAAATTCAGATGGGTGAGGTAGCATAAGTAAAAATAAGAGGTGAGCCTGGACATTACATACTTGGGGAAAAATGAATAGTCCAAACTAGCTACAGAAGAGAATTTCTGCAAGCTTATTAATACAGTCTAAGAGTAAAGAAACAAGGACAATGTTGACAACTGAACACATCTCCTCGAGTATTTAAACAAGACAAGGAATTTAGTTTCTCTGTGAAGGCTAGCCACTTATAACTAATACATGGGTATACCTCACTCCTAAATATATACTTTCCTCAAGGAGATCACTCTTAAATACCTTTAATAGCACATGGTCCTTATTTTAGATCTTTTAAATTATTTTCTTATCATCGTGACACATTTCTAGAAGTGAGAAATGCCTAGTAGGAGATAAGAATTTTAAAATAAGATTAGCACCAGGAATATCTTTAGAGGAAATTAGGAAATTTTAAAATAGAAAAAGTTTACTTTTAGGAATCTCTACTTCAACTCCCAAAACCTAACAAGAACAAGTCTTAGTTTTAATAAAAATCATGTTTTATTGTGTTTTTTGTTTAAGATATTTGGGCACTATGTGCACTGGGAGAAAAGCTGAGAAATTATAGAACTGGGAAGAATTAGTTATCAGGACTAGAAAACTAACCATACCTTTGCTACCCAAATGATCTAAAGACTGAAAGAGGTTTTCATAAAGAAAACAAAATGAAATGGGTTATACAGAAAGGACTCGGTCTTTGAAGGAGTCAGCTTTTGACCATGAAATAGAATTGGTGTCACGAAAACAGAATTTTTTTAAAAGATAATATTTTACTTTCAAGCCCTAATGATTAAGCCCTCATTAGAATCTAGCCAGGTACTAGCTTAGAACCATCTATGAAACTTCAAGGGACAAGAGACGTATCCTAAGAAAATAATTCAGGATGTGTATTAAGACCAAGCTACCCCGGTGGCCACTGTAGCATTTTTGCAGTGTTGTGAAGAAATTAAAACTCCAAAAACAAAGAGAGGTTGAATAAACCAGGGTTCTTCTTCAAGATGGAATCTAAGACATAATTTTAAATGAAACAAGTCTGAATGGTGGTATGCGGATCTGTGGACCTTCTTCCCAAAACAACCATCACTAGAGAATATTATATTTCAAAAAAAAAAAGCAACAACAATTTGAAGTCTCTGGAAATTGTCCTAAGGGCATATAGCAAATGGAGAAACACTTATGTGAGAAAATACAATAAATCTCAGTAAGAACAGCTTAGTGTGATGGAAACTCTACTTGGGACAGGTGCAGCTGAGAAGACAGGGCTCCTTCTTTCCCAGCTCTCAAGCCAGGGTGATGGTTTCTCCCTGGAAGGGGCAGTCTGTCCATATTTATCAAGCCCACCTTCATCCCCTAATCTGTGTTGTAGAAACTCTCTTCCAAGCAGACATGGCAGAGAAGTCTGGGACTCCCCTCCTCCACCAACTCCTGGCAGAGCAGAAGCTCTGCTACAGGCATGACAGGCTGAGAATACTGGGCTCCAATCACCCTATCCCTGGCCCTCCCATGACATAGACATTACACACCAAGAGGGGCAAGCTGAGAACACCAGACACTACTACATATCCCCAATGCCCACTCACAGAACAGCATTGTTAGTCTGAAAGAAGTGGGCTGTTGTTCCTGACTCTAGCTCCAGCAGAATAGCATGGATATTCTACCCACTGAGAAAGTCAGGCCATTCAGACAGAGGGCTCTATAGCTCTCTCCAAGACTCAATTTGGAACAAAGAAGATGAATTCAAGCCCAGGGACTTCATGGAAAACAATGAAAATTTGATGGCGAACATTTACAAGGAGGCTAGTAGTTTATGATAGCCACAAGTAACACACGAGACATCTCCCCTGCCCAGAAGTTTAAAAGAGAGAACCAGGGAAAGAGAAACTTAAAGCTCACCTGGAGTCAGAGACAACTTCAAAGACTGCTTGGGCAAAATGATATGACTTTAATTGGATTAGACTTTGGAGCAAGTTATACCCCTAGGACATTGTCAAAAACAATAGCACCATCAGCTAGCAATTAGTAGAAGCTAATAGCTGGGTGGGATACCAATAGAGACAAAGCAGCCAGAACTTTAAAGGATGGGTGGGTTGCAGGGGAGGGGGTTCAAAGAAAGAGACAGAGCCTGGCAAAAAACACTGACCCACTGTGAGTCCTACCATGGCCCCTAAAAAGTCAACCTCTTCTGAGGTGTGTGTCTTCCCTAGAAGCAATGAATTCCTCCTCTCCTCACTATTTATCTCCTGATTGAGCTGTCATTCCAGAAACTCATCTTTGAGGCATGACAAGATGCCATAGGTGAACAGTTGCTAGTAAAATTAGAACCTTGAACTACTGGCACTAGGAACCCAGCCCACTCCTTAAAAGCAGTGTTAATCTGCCCAATCTATAGTTACAAAAGTGGATGATAAACTTAAGTTTCGATAAATTCATCATCTGTAACAAAGAAGGTTCAATCTGGTAATTGAACACGGTGGCAGAAGTAAACTAGCAAAAACACTTGAAAGGTATTTGGGTATGGTGTTGGGTTTCTTATACTATATTGGCATCTGAACCCAATCCAGTAATTCAAGAAATAAGATCTAGTTCATCCCTAACCCTCTACTTATACACACACACATCATAGCCACCACTACCATCATGACCAAGGAGAGACTAAAAAGAACCAAGCAGGATGATACCTGATTCCTGCCAAAGGGGTCAGAACAATACTCTAGCCTCAAAAAAAAAATGGCCCAATGCTGAAAAGGAAACTGAAACAGAGGCCTACTTAGTCCATTTAACATGGGAAATGCAGGTAAATAATTCTCAGCATGCCAGAGACATCCTCATAATCTGCTCCTGCTACTCCAATCATACTTTGCCATTTTTGTCTCTTAACGTGCATGCCCAGGAAATTTCTTCTCCCTGGGGCCTGCCTTTAATTAACACTTTAATATTAACAGGTGTGGACCATCAGGAACTAGCCTCCCCCTGGCACCAGCTGCCAATTATCAGTCTTAAAGAGGAATGTGATAATTGCCAAACCATCACCTGTCATTTCTAGTGGGTAGGGGAAAGCCCTCTCCTGCCCCGCGCAAGCCTAACTACCTGTAGCAATACCCCCACTCTGATTTGGAGGTTTAGATTCTTACATACTCCCTTGGCACCCAGAGCCTCCTTCTACTGTACTACCTACATTATAGCAAGTCATGTTGTATTGATATTTATGACTGTAAACTCATTGAAGACAAGAATCATTATTTTTAGTCTTCTTATCTGAAATACTTGGCATAGTGCCAGGCATAGAGAGCCTCAACAAATACAAGTGAGTGAAGATTGCAGCTTCAGAGGCACAAAACTGCTATAATAAAAAGCCAAGTCATCCTAAGAGCAGAAACCGTAACCACAAAAATAATTCCAGAACCCCTTGGTGGTCATTCTGAGACTTCAAGAGCATTGTCTACCTTGTTCAGGACTAGCTAATGAATGGATGGAGCTAAGCCCACAGGTCACAAAAGACTTTCTCTGTGGCTATCGGGGCAGTGAAAAATTGGGGTCTCATAGCATGAGTCCCTGGTAAACTAAGATAAAATAATGCTATCATGTTTGCATTTTAAAAAGACCTCTTGGATAGTGTCTTAACTCAAAGGAATGATTTTATAGTGGAATATCAGGCTTTAGAGTAGTCAGGGGGAAAAAATAGCATTTTATTCATAGAAGCTTTCCTTGAGGGCCTGCTCAAGGCTCACCTCATAGGTGTGACTACCTATTTAGGGTTGCCAGATAAAATACAAGATGCCCTATATCTTCATATAAGTAGGTCCCAAGTATTAAATGGGATGTACTAATACTTTTTTAAAAATTATTATTTGTTTCTCTGAAATCTGAATTTAACTTGGCATCCTGTAATCTTATTTGGTGAAAAAAATAAATAAAACTTTTAAAAAAGCAGAACTATCACATTATAGGAGTTTTCTGATTGTTTTCAGCTTAGCCCTTTACATTAGCAGTTACTACTCCTTCCTCACCCTCTCCCCAGATTTGTTTTAAGAACATTTATGTTCTGCTCAATGAGCTACACTATTTTTGTTGGCTGTTGCGCCAAAACGCAGTTGAAATAACAATCTCAGCATATACCTAAGAAAACCATGCAGAGGGAAAACAGACAACAGAGAATTCTCAGACTAATTACTAGGCCATGCCATCCAGCTCCTTAACATACTCTGCCACTCATATTATGGCTGTTCTAGTCACAATAAAAATAACTATATCCTCATTAAATAAGACTATTTCTTAAAATAGTGTTGACAAAGGAAGGCAAACTCTGTAAAATATTTGAAGAGATGGCCAGGCGCGGTGGCTCAAGCCTGTAATCCCAGCACTTTGGGAGGCCGAGGCGGGTGGATCACGAGGTCAGGAGATCGAGACCATCCTGGCTAACACGGTGAAACCCCGTCTCTACTAAAAATACAAAAAACTAGCCGGGCACGGTGGCGGGCGCCTGTAGTCCCAGCTACTCCGGAGGCTGAGGCGGGAGAATGGTGGGAACCCGGGAGGCGGAGCTTGCAGTGAGCCGAGATCAGGCCACTGCACTCCAGCCTGGGCGACACAGCGAGACTCCGCTCTCAAAAAAAAAAAAAAAAAAATATGTGAAGAGAGAGACTTATTCTAATCATGGCTCATGACACAGCCCCAGGAGATCCTGAGAACGTGTGCCCAAGGTGGTCAGGCTACAGCTCGGTTTTATACATTTTAGGGAGACATAAGATAACAATCAATACATATAAGATATACATTGGTTTTGTTGGGAAAAGTGAAACAACTGGAAGTGGAGGGGAGGGGAGGGGGTGGATTCCATGTCTTAGGTGGCTTCGAAGATTCTCTGATTTGTAATTGATTGAAAGAGTTTATCTATAAACCTGGAGTCACTACAAGGGAGTGTCTGAGTTAAAATAGGGGTTGTGGGGACCAAGGTTCTTGTTATACAGATGAAGTCTTCAGAGAAAATAGACTGTATGTATGTATTCTTCAGAGAGAATAGAATGTTTCTTGCTAGACTTTAAAAGGTGCCAGACTCTTTATTAATTCTCTCCTGGATCAGGAAAAAGACCTGGAAAGGGAAGAGAATTCTCTACAGAACGTAGGCTTTCCCCACAAGAGACAGCTTTGCAAGGCCATTTCAAAATATGTCAAAGAAATATATTTTGAGCTAAAATGCACTGATCTCTTTCAGAGCCTGCTATCTGTCACATTGGTATGTTATTGCTACGAAAAGTCTGTTTTGTAAGTCTTAAAGTTTGTTTTAATGTTAACACTGGTCAGCTATGCCTGAATTCCAAAGGGAGGAAGATAATAGTGAATCCTATCCAACCACTCATTCCCATCACGACCAGAACTAGTGTTTCAGGTTTACTTTAGAACGCCCTTGACCGAGAAGAGGGGTCCATTCAGTTGGTTGGGGGGCTTAGAATTTTATTTTTGATTTACAATAGGGTAATTTTATTTTCAATACAAAACTGATCCAGCAGTACTTTAGAATGCACAGTGCTGTTGATCTCAATGTCAGCTTACTTGGCGCAAAGTACAGAGAATTCTATTTTCCTGTTCAGCATCACTACCACTTGTGTCATTCCTAACGTTCCTTCTTTGTAAAAATTAAATCTCCTGCTTTGGCTGAAAACATTTCTATTCATAATGGCTACACAAGAACACCGAGGAGGATTCAACAATCCCCAACTCTCCACTAGTGAGGTTTTCTGACTTTCTTCAGATGTATTTTACATAAAACATATACTTCGATATTTTATACCCCATTAATATTAAAGTCACGCAAGTATGACTATTATAATCTTTCTAAAGTTTTTATTATTATAAAATTTGTCAAAACTTACATGTTGTCTGAAAAAAATTGGTAAATTTACCCTTAAAAGCCATTTTAATACATTAAAAAAAAAAATCAGTTCTGCCATTTAAAGTTTGGTGGTGGATGCAGAAATATTGCCAGCATTTTCATTTGTATTTCTTCCTTTTACACTCAATTCTGCTAGTTATAGTAATTTTAAATGTTCCTTTAAAAAGAACACCTCAACTTCACTGGAGAGCCAAATCCTAATATGTTACCAGGTACATCAAGGATTGTTTCAAAATCACCATGGTAACCCCTAGTTAGGGAGGCTATGCTCGCACAATCCATTCTCTTTCTGAAGTAAATCTACTGCTCATCATTTGCTTTTGTTGAGATACCCCTTTTTTATAGAGCAGAAATGAGTTTCAACACAGTCTTGCTTCCCACAGCCAAGTTCATGTGCTGCTTTTTGCATAACTTCACCATACCTTAAAGTGTTGAGGACGCCCTCCCTCTGTTTCGGGGTCACTGAAAATGGGAATGTCCACCACGGAAGTCTGGATAGTTCACAACAATGTCGGTGCACTGATGAGTGTCCCTTCTGCCAGATGACCTACAAGCACTGGACAGTGGAATATCTTCCCCAGAAAATGTGGAATATGGCAACAACTCCTCAGAGAATCTCATAATCAAATTATAATGTCATTGACCTCAACTTGCACACAATTATCTGATGTTTTTAATAGAGTAGATTGGGCTGGACAGTTTTCCAAGCTGGAACTGATTGTCTCCATGAGATCCACCTACATCTCTTCTGGTATCAGGCCCCAAATACCTACTTCAGGTGCACACCTTGTTTCCTCTCTTTCTGCCTCCCCGATCAAAATAGCCTCGGGTTTTCCCAGTTTCACTTATTCTCAAACCTTCACTGAACATTAGAAAAATCCAGAGATTTTTATTTGTTGCTTTGTTTTGTTTTGGTTTGGTTTTGGTTTTTGGTTTTTTTTGAAACGGAGTCTTGCCCTGTCCTCAGGCTGGAATGCAATGGCGCGATCTCGACTCACTGCAACCCCCGCCTCCCGGGTTCAAGCGATTTCCCTGCCTCAGCCTCCAGAGTAGCTGGGACTACAGGTGCACGCCACCACGTGAGGCTAATTTTTTGTGTTTTAGTAGAGACAGGGTTTCACCACGTTTGCCAGGATGGTCTCGGTCTCCTGACCTCACGATGCGCCCCCCTTGGCCTCCCAAAGTGCTGGGATTACAGGCGTGAGCCACCACACTTGGCCTGTTTTTGTTTTTAAATACCAATGTTCAGTGACCATTCTGAGATATTCTGATTTCATCGGCCTGGGGCGAGGCCCAGGAATTGGCATTTTAATAGCTCTTCCAGGTGATTCTATGTTTAGCCAGAGTTCAGAAGTACTGCCATTTTCACTTTCTTACCTATTTGTTCTAGTTTAAACTATATGTCAGGCTTCTTTCAAGGTCTTTCCTTTGGAATCTCAAGGTGCTTTTCTTAGGTTTTACAGAACTTGGCTCTTGAAAATAGAAAGCTTTGACTTTCGAAACTACTGTTTCTCATGTGGATTTCAAGGGCCTATTTGGGAAGTCACAAAGCGAACAATGGCTGTTTCCTTCTTTTTGCCTGCCTGCTATCACAATCCTAATTCTCCTGAAGGAGAATAGTCCTAACTGATCAGGAAATGGTCACATGATATGAAGAGCAGCAAAGAAAAGCACAAAAATGAATATTTCAAGATATGATCTCACCATATTTATTCCCTTTCTTAGCTTCTCTTTCCTCAAAGCTCTCTTCTGTTGAACGGAGATTTCCTTGTTGATATTCCTTGCCGCAATCATTGTGAGGTTGGAAGGGCATTAGTGGTTCTCTCTAAAGGACAAGTAAAATGGCCAGAACCACAGGGCTTATTTACAAACCTTGAGGCTCTCAGCCCCAGTCTGGTCGTACAAGGATCCCTGAAAAGAAAATGGAAACATTATTAATAGCATATAGGGGATCCTTGAAGTGCCACACTAAGCCTGAGAACCTCAAGGATTAAAAAATAATCCCTATGGTTCTGGTCATTTCACTCATCCTTTGAAGAGAACCTATGACTGATCTTATCTATGCAATTGCCCACAGTAAGCATAATTAGAATTAGAATCTGTCTCACACATGGATCTATCCAAAATGCCCTGTTTCACAAGCTTGGGGTCCAAAACAAGCCACTTCTCCTAGGACAGGCAATGTAAATGACTCTCAGTCCTCCACTTGCTACCTTCAGAATGTCTTCCTATTCTTTTCAAAGGGCACCGTTCCCAGAGAGGAAACGGAAAATCTGTTCTGTTTCACTCACTGTTGCTGGGATGTTGCCCTATGATGTCACAGTGGATAACAGGTGGTCCAGAAACCTGTTGCAGAGACGAAAGTACACACTGTTGTCACAAGCATGACAATGTTTTCTTAGGGTGCAGGAAGAGGAAGCTTCTTCCCACAAATGTTACAATCAGCTAGCAACCATGCCGGAGAACACGCTGCAGCAGGTGCGGGCTTTGCCATGATCATATGCCATAAAAATCAGGTGCTGGGAAATTTCTCCTCCATACAACTACTACACCCCTAGCCATCACAAGGAACTTGTCAGCATTATAGTTTGCTAGTGGCACAGTGCTCTCAAATGAGACACACAGGAAGCCATTTTCCTTAGAATATAACCACACACCAGGCTACCAGGGGGAAGGAGTTTTGAGCTTCAGCCACATTCATGTCCAGACCAGCCTTCCCCTGCAACTTTAGAGAAGGAATGTTGTTGTCTTTGGGCTAAAAAGCCAATCATTCTTTCTTTCTGAACTGTCTCGTAGGACTGGATCTAGTCCTACTCCTTTGATTATGTGGCTAAAACAAGAAATTGCTTCTTCCATTATTGGTTTCCAAGAAAGAAAAAGAATAATAATCATGCAGATTCAATGATAGCATTCACTTCAAATCTGCCTTCAGAGATCCTGTTTATTAGTCAGGGTTTTCTAGAGGGACAGAACTAATAGGATATAGATATATATATCTATATCCTATTGTTCTAGTTTAAACTATATGTCACGCTTCTTTCAAGGTCTTTCCTTTGGAATCTCAAGGTGCTTTTCTTAGCTTTTACAGAACTTCCATACAAAGTACACACACACACATATATATATATCCTTATATATATATATATATATATAATTACATATATATATATCCTTATATATATATATATAATTACATATATATATATCCTTATATATATATATATATAATTACATATATATATGTATGAGTTTAGTAAGGAGTATTAAACTCACACGATCACAAGGTCCCACAATAGGCCACCTTCAAGCTGAGAAGCAAGGAAGCCAGTCTAAATCCCAAAGCTGAAGAACTTGTCCAGTGTTCAAGGGCAGCAAGCATCCAGCATAAGAGAAAGATGTAGGCTTGGAGGTTAAACCAGTTCAGCCTTTTCATGTTTTTTCTGCCTGCTTTATATCCTGGCTGCTCTGGCAGCTGATTAGATAGTGCCCACCCATATTAAGGGTGGGTCTGCCTTTCTCAGCCCATTGACTCAAATGTTAATCCCCTTTGGCAACACCTTAACAGACACACCTAGGATCAATACCTAGCATCCTTCAATCCAATCAAGTTGACACTCTGTGTTAACCATCACAAGGCCACCCCTTGACAACTTCAACCCATACACAATCTTCAGATAAAGACAATAATAATTACACCTCACATAACACAACTATCCTTCATATAAATACCTTCATTTCATTTCCTTTTTCCTTTATCATGTGACATAAGATTTATTGACTTCATATCACATTTAAGTGTTGTTAACAAGTGATACATGCACAAACATGTTCTTAACAAAAGGAGGAGGAAATACTCATGACAATTACAGTCCCTATTTCTGCAACTGGTCATGTGGTCGTAGCTGGTATTGATGACTACCTTCTTCTACTACCCATTCTGTATTCCCTTTGCCTTCAGCAAGCACCTCAGCAGGTCACAGTTCTTTTCCTGGTGGAGTGACCCAAACCTTCATTCCTGAAGGGTCTGGACCATTTGTATTCAGACCTGAATTAGTCTGTTGTAGTTTCCCATTGACCTTAATCACAGGGCATGGTAATACTAAGAGGTACCCTAATGGATCTCCTGTATTCTATGCATACTCTTGTTTACCTCCATTGTGAAGTAGTAGACTGATTTCATCTTGACAGCTAGCCAACTCTATAACTCTCTTCTCAGCCTGTTGACTTAAAGGTAGGAGGAGCCCAAAGTGTCCTGGTGGCAATCTTAACTTCCAGTTTAATGAAATTGTTGTTGTGTCTCCTGGTGGCAGCACTCCTCCCTCCGGAACTAAGACCTCTAGGCCAGCAGAATGTAATGTTGTCAGAACAGGAAGCAAAAATTTTGCTAGTGGATCACTAGGGGTGATGGTGAGTGGTGCCACTTCCACCCCATGATTCCTAGACCTGTGATTCCTGGCTATGAGAGAAACACTAAAATATATTGAATGCTGATTCAAAGCATGCATGGCCTCCTAGAGAACTTTGCCTAAGCCCCGTAAAATATTGTCACTAGTTGGCATTGTAATTGTGACTTCAAAAGGCCATTCCACTGTTATATCAATCCAGATGCTTCAGGATGATGGGGAACATGGTAAAACCAGTGAATTCCATGAGCATGAGCCCACTGCTGCACTTCTTTAGCCATAAAGTGAATTTCTTGGTCAGAGGCAGTGCTGTGTGGAATACCATGATGGTGCATAAGGCATTCTGTGAGTCCATGGATCGTACTTTTGGCAGAAGCGTTGTGAGCAGGACAGGCAAACCCATATCTGGAGTAAGTGTCTATTCCAGTGAGGACAAACCTCTGGCCTTTCCGATATAATCATCCTGCTACCAGGTAGGTGGCTGGTCACCCCAAGTAATGGTGCCATATCGAGGGCTCAGTGTTGGTCTCTGCTGCTGGCAAATTGGGTACTCAGCAGTGGCCATAGCCAGGTCAGCCTTGGTGAGTGGAAGTCCATGTTGCTGAGCCCATACATAACTTCCATTCCTGTCACCATGGCCACTTTGTTCATGGGCCCATTGGGCAATGACAGAGGTGGCTGGGGAAAAAGGCTGAGTGGCGTTCACAGAATGAGTCATCCTATCCAGTTGATTATTAAAATACTCGTCCGCAGAGGTCATCCTTTGGTGAGCACTCACATAAGACACAAATATCTTCACTGTTTTTGACCATTCAGAGAGGTACATCCACATACCTCTTCCCCAAATTTCTTTGTCACCAATTTTTCAATCATGCTTCTTCAATGTCCCTGACCATTCAGCCAAACCATTGGTTATAGTGCATGAATCAGTATATAATCACACATCTGGCCATTTATCCTTCCATACAAAGTGTACAGCCAGGTGCTCAAAGTTCTGCCCACTGGGAAGATTTCCCTTCACCACTGTCCTTCAGGGATATGCTAGAAAGGGGCTGTAGTGATGGAGCTGTCCACTTTCGGGTGGTGCTTGCATATCAGTGCAGAACCATCTGTGAACCAGGCCCTAGTCTTCTCTTCCTCTGTCAACTGATTATAGGGAACTCCCCATAGGGGCCATCAGTGCAGGCTGGGGGAGAGAAGGCAGGGTGGCAGGAGTGGAGACCATGGGCATTTGAGTCACTTCCTCATGTAACTTACTTGTGCCTTCAGGATGTGTTCAAGCCCAATCACGTATATGCCGCTTCCATTTGGTGATGGAATGCTGCTCTGCATGGCCCACTTTATGGCTAGATGGGTCAGAAAGCAACCAGTTCATGATAGGCAATTCAGGTCTCATGGTGACTTGATGACCTATAGTCAAATGTTCAGTTTTCACCAAAGCCCTGTAACAGGCCAAGAGCTGTATATCAAAAGGAGAATAGTTATCTGCAGAAGATGGCAGGGCCTTGCTCTAAAATCCTAGAGGTCTCCACTGTGATTCACCTATAGGGGCCTGCCAAATACTCCAAACAGCATCCCTATCTGCCACCGACACCTCAAGCACCATTGGCTCTGCTAGGTCATATGGCCTAAGTGGCAGAGCAGCTTGCATAGCAGCCTGGACCTGTTGCAGAGCCTTCTGTTCTGGACCCCACTCAAAACTGGCAGTCTTTCAGGTCACTTGATAAATGGGCTGGAGTAACACACCCAAATGAAGAACGTGTGGCCTCCAAAATCCAAATAGGCTCACTAGGTGTTGTGCCTCTTTCTTGGTTGTAGGAGGAGCCAAATGCAGCAACTTATCCTTCATCTTAAAAGGAATGTCTTAACAGGCCCCACACCACTGGACCCCTAGGAATTTTACTGAGGTAGAAGGTCCCTGAATTTTAGTCAGGTTTAATTTCCATCCTCTGGCACACAAATGTCTCACCAATAAGTCTAGTGTGTTTGCCACTTCTTACTCACTGGATCCAATCAGCATAATATCATCAATGTAATGGATCAGTGTGATATCTTGTGGAAGTGAAAAGTGATCAAGGTCTCTCCAAATAAGATTATGACACAAAGCTGGAGAGTTTATATACCCCTGAGATGGTACAGTAAAGGTATGTTGCTGGCTGAAGGCAGCAACTGAATGCCAGCTGAAGGCAAATTGCTTCTAGTGGGCCTTATGGATAGAAATAGAGAAAAAGGCATTTGCCAAATCAATGGCTGCATACCAGGTGTCAGGAAATGTGTTAATTTCCTCAAGCAATGAAATCATATCTGGTACAGCAGCTGCAATCGGAGTCACCACTTGGTTAAGCTTACAATAATCCACTGCCCTTCTCAAGATCCATGTGTCTTCTGCACAGGCCAAATAGGAGAGTTGAATGGGATGTGGTGGGAATCACCACCCCTGCATCTTTCAAACCTTGATGGAGGCACTAATCTCCACAGTTCCTCCAGGGATGTAATATTGTTTTTGATGTACTACTTTTCTAGGTAGAGGCAGCTCTAATGGCTTCCATTTGGCCTTTCCCACCATAATAGCCCTCACCCTACCAGTAAGGGAGCCAATGTGGGGATTCTGCCAGTTGCTAAGTATATCTATGCCAATTATGCATCCTGGCACTGAGGAAATGACCACAGGATGAGTTTGGGGACCCACTGGATCCACTGTAAGTTGGACCTGAGCTAAAACTCCATTAATTATCTGACCTCCCTAAGCCCCCACTTTAACTGGAGGACCACAATGACATTTTGGGTCCCATGGAATCAATGTCAGCTCAGAGCCAGTGTCCAGTAGTCCCAAAGTGTCTGATCATTCCCTTTCCCCAATGCACAGTTACCCTGGTAAAAGGCTGGAGGTCGGCCGGGCGCGGTGGCTCAAGCCTGTAATCCCAGCACTTTGGGAGGCCGAGACGGGCGAATCACGAGGTCAGGAGATTGAGACCATCCTGGCTAACACGGTGAAACCCCGTCTCTACTAAAAATACAAAAAACTAGCCAGGCGAGGTGGCGGGCGCTTATAGTCCCAGCTACTCCAGAGGCTGAGGCAGGAGAATGGTGTAAACCCAGGAGGCGGAGCTTGCAGTGAGCTGAATTCTGACCACTGCACTCCAGCCTGGGAGACAGAGCTAGACTCCGTCTCAAAAAAAAAAAAAAAAAAAAAAGGCTGGAGGTCTTCTTGGGAAAGGATGGGAGAAAGATTCACTGCATAAATTGTTGGGAGTGTAGTGGGGTCCTTCCTCAAGGGGACCTGGCCTCCCCTTCATTCAAGGGGTTCTGGGTCTGTAAACTGGCTCAAGTCTGCAAATTGATAGAGGGATCATGATTCTCCGTTTTTATCATTCAAATTAGTCTTTTATCCATTTGACCTGTAAGTATTCTGCTTATATAAATTAAGTAGAAATGCAGTAGGCTTCCTATCAATTTCACTTCTAGGGACACCATGATTAATTAGCCAATACCAGAGCTCTACACAAGTCAGACTACTCTGATTGCTGTTTTACCTCTGCTGTACATTACGGTAGCTACACGCACCTTGTCTTTGATGGTTGAGTGCCATCACTTGGCCCATGCCACCTTGGGATCCAATTATTCCCATTGTATTTACATTTTGTAGTTGAGTGACTGTGTTTCCCACTGTTAGATCTGACATGCAGAGAAGAACAATTACAGGGCTCTTCAAAGATGCAGGTGCTGCCCTCACAAATCACATGGCATTAGTCAAGTGTATGTCTTCTGGACCCTCCCAGCTTGGATGAGTAGGTCTAAAATGACTAATCCATTTCACCATCCCAATCTCCCTAAGCCTTTGGATCACTTCCTCTACATTAACCCAGGGGAAATCAGGCATTTCCAGCTTGCTCACAGAAGGCTATCTTTTAATCTATATTTCAGCTAACCAAGTAAATAAACTATTAGAACCTTTTTTAACTCCCTGAGCTGTAACATTAAATGCACAATCTCTACTTAGTGGGCTCAAATCAATAAATTCAGCCTGATCCAACTCTAAGTTCCTTCCACCATTATTTCACACCCTTAATATCCATTCCCATGACTGTTTTCCAGACTGCTCCTTATATAAATTAGAAAACTCAAACAGTTCTTTTCAAGTGTAGCACACCTCCTCATAGGTCACACTCTGAACCTTACCTCTAGGGGCCCACTAGGACTTTAGTCTAGTTACAAGTCTAGAAGCAAATAGGTGTATCAGGGGTGACTCCTGAGGAGAATCAACATTATCTTACCTGGCAACTGCCTCAGGGGAGGCCATCACCGTTGCCTCAGGCAGTGCAGGGTTTATCTCCTCTGACAAAGGTAACACGGGTTGGGAAGGGGATGTTGCCACTACTGAGGATGGGGTAGCTGTTTCTTCTGGCAAAAAGGGTTTATCAGAGTTTACAAGCTCAGTGTCCCCAGCTTCATCAGGGTCCTCCCACACATCCCCATTCCAAGTTGCAGGGTCCCATTCTTTTCCAATCAATGCCCTCACTTTAACAGTAGCCACCTGGTGAGGCTGTGTATGCACCTTTCGTTGCAGGTCAACCATTCTCATGATAAGAGCTTGAGTCTGTTTTTCCACAATTTCAGCTCTTTCTCTACAGGAGATAAGACTCTCACTCAGGGCTATCTTAGCAGATTTGAGGCTCAACATCCACTTCTGAAGCTGGGAGTTAGAATCCCTGAGTTCATCATTTTCCTTCATCACTTTGTCCAGTGAACTGAGGAGCAACCAACCAACTCATTATGTTCCTTGGTTCTCCACATATGGTTAAAGGTATTATGTATGAAGTCACTAAACTCCTTGCCTCTCATGAGCAGTGAATCAGGAGTGTCAAATGTATTTATTTTGCATAACTCTCTAAACAGTTCATGCCAAGGACTATCAGTGTTCTCCGTAGTATTAGAAGTAGAGTCCTTAGCATTTCGGGGTCTAATCTTATTAAGCGGCCAACTTCAGAAACCCCAAAACCAACAGAAGAACTCCATCCTTAATATTCTGTTCCTCTAGAACTACTCCTGGTACCAAAATCTGTTTTAGTCAAGGTTCTCTAGAGGGACAGAAGTAATAGGATACATATATATACACACACATACACAAACATACATATATACATATAAATATACAGGGTCCCACAGTAGGACTTCTTCAAGCTGAGGAGGCAAGGAATCCAGTCTGAGTTCCAAAGCTGAAGAACTTGAAGTCCGATGTTCAAGGGCAGCAAACATCCAGCATAAGAGAAAGAGGTAGGCTGGGAGGCTATGTGAAAAGCCAGGTTTTTTGTCACATTTTTCTGCCTGCTTTATATCCTGGCCATGTGGGCAACTGATTAGATGGTACCCACCCAGATTAAGGGTGGGGTCTGCCTTTCCCAGCCCACTGACTCAAATGCTAATCTCCTTTGGCAACACCCTCACAGACACACCCAGGATCAATACTTAGCATCCTTCAATCCAATCAAGTTGATACTCTGTATTAACCATCACACCATGCTTTCCCCAAGGGCCTATTCCCAGTCTGTACCTGGCCAGTGTTTTATCCCCACGCACCTAGACCTAGAGGGACAGTCCCCTTTCCTTCATCCCAGTACTCCCCTCGTTTCTTACTTCAGAATGACAAAAACTATAATAGTACCATTTTGCTTCCAAGAGCTCAACACACAAAATAGTTTAAACTTGACTATTTTCCCAAGAACCAGACTAGTAACATACCCATTGTTACCTTATTATATAACACAGGAGTGACCCAGAAGAAACAGAATGAAAAATACTAATTTAGGGCAAATCTATTAGTGTACAGAATTCTATTACCCAGGAATTCTGTAAGGTAGATGTAAATTTACTAGAATAAACCAGTCATTTCTTATCCAAAATATAGCTGCATACCTGGGAGAATATTCCCCTTCAACTGGATATTCCCTCTCTGCGGGGTGTAGATGTTCCAACAAATTGTCTTACTGCCATCAGCAAACTACTGAATTGCAGAACATAGAATATTAACCACTGAAAGTTTTATCCAACCCCAAACTATGATTAACAATATTATTTGTACCATAATTAGCCAAACGCTGGGCACAGAATCCACTCAGTTCATTTTACTTCTTTCTTTTTTTGTTTCACCTGCTTGCAGGTCAATGGGAAAGTACAAGCATTCATTTAAATTCCCTGTTACTTTGGACATGCATACCTCCGCTTCATATCATTTCAATGTAGCCTATTTAATTGTAAATTACGGGTTCTATGAAGAGAGTTTTATTGCATTTCCCATTTGCAGTTGTTTACACTTTGCTATCAATATTTTCTCACCAATATGCAATTCAGAGGCTGTTATGCTGACACTAATGTTAATGGGTTATGTTACTGCTTCTGTTCCATTACAGTGCACGTTTTTTAAAACCATAAAGATGCCCATTTTGCAGATGTTCATATAGCCTCATAGCACAGAGTTGCTTACATTCTGCACTGAAAATAAGCCTAGACATCCTCCCTTCCCCAGCCAGCCAGTGTTCAGAAGTTTTAGAAATATCTAAATTAATTGAAACCTGACTCTTTCACTACGTATTCATGGTCCAAATAAAAGATGAGCATTGGTAGCCCTGCTGATGCAAATGAACAGCATGCTTACAGCAACACCAAACCATGCAGCAAAAGTAGAAGAGCAGATGTCTCCAGGAAAAAAACGAGCCCCAAGATATCCATTACTGAGCTGCCCAGTACCGTGATGTCAGTACTGATCACAAAAAATAAAAATAAAAAAAAATGTAGAGAATAAATGCCACAGGAGCAGCACATCCATCCCAGTAGCATAACTCAGCCTGAGACCTGGATGGAAGCACAACAGCTTGCTTCTAAAGGGAGAAGAATCCTCAGTGAAGGCAAAACAAACTTAATCTCCTCAGAGTTCAGCAGTAAGTCTAGAGAACACTACTTATTGATCTCATCCCCACGACAAGGCACTTGTATTTTATCACCAGTAAACAGCCCTTGTGAGTTCTTTCAGGGACTTGAGGCAGCTAAGAATACATTTTTGCCTAGTCCTTTTATTTAAAAATAACTTGTTAAAACACACTCACACACACACACACACACACACACACATGCATACACACTATAGAAAAACCATGAAAGCAGGATGTCCCAGTAGCCAGGAATAGGGCTAGCAAGGCTACCAACCACTGCTGAGCTTTGTCCCAAGTATTAATTGACTGTGAGACCTAAGGCTGCCTTCTTCATCTCATTCTGTCTCCATGTCACCAATGGAAAGACCAGGTCGATAAAGCTGACATCATATCTCGTGGGGGTTCTGCAGAACTCATAATGAACGGAAATGTGCTTCAGATAAGAAGATTGCGTTGAAATGCTTGAAAACAACATAACAAATTAATAATAAACAGAAGAGACCTGTCAAAGCTGAAGAGGCCATGGAGACCTGGTCATTCCGATTATGCCTCCAGAAAATGACACTTCAGTGCCAATTTTGAGTGACCGAGCTAGAGTCCAAAACCCCACAAGCCCTGGGCTTATTGCCAATTTTCATCTGATTTTCTGTTGGAGCCTGATGCATTTTTACATTCATGCTCACATCCCTGTCTTTTCTTTTTTCTTTTTTTTAATAGTGTTTTGCATACTGTGATGACTAATTTTGAAGCTCACACATATATCCAAAACAGAGCAAACATAAAGAGTCTAGCGTCAAATGACATATTATCATTTTGTTGGCTTGAAATAATTAAGGCAGTATCACAATAGCTATTAGTCATTGCTTTCATCATTTGTTTATCTGGAATTATGCAAATTACAGAATCAAATGGTCCAGCTGAAATTTGTCTCCCACTCCCCTACCCCCTCCTCTGCACCCAACCCCCAAACTTTCCTGCCTTGAAAATAGCTGCATTTAGAATTGCAGAATGTCAGTGAGCCAGATAAAACTAACATACAGCACACAGGAGTTCAAAGAACTCCTACGTATTAGGAGCTTTTTCCTTTCTCTTCTTTTTTAAGAGTAAATTCAGGTTTTGTGGAGCCTACAGCTTACACAATTTGAAGACCTTCTTTGAGAAAAAATATATACTATACAAATAAAGGTTTGCAAAAATATATATTGATGGCAAGGCATTGCTAGGGCCCCTCTTAGGAACTTAGAAGGAGACCATGCAACTGAGAGGGCCTGAAGCTGAAAATAATTCTGCTTCTATCCCCAAGTAACAGGGCTGGTGTGGATTTTTCCATGTATCTCATTCTTCCTCATCCTACTTCTTATGCTCCTCTCCCGCGTTTTCTTCTGTAATGCTTTGCCTCCAACTTTTTTTTCTCCAACTGGGGCAATAGAGCGACTCTGCAGGTATGTCAGGACACCCCTATTTGTAGGATGAAGCCTATTAGGGACCAGCCCTCTTTCTGGAAAGTGTCCAGAAATGAACCTAGGGGAAAAAACAGACTGAGGACAATGAAATTATTTTCTTGATTTGAATTTTCAAACTATGCTTACTTTTCTAATTCAAATCCTGGAGAGAAGGAAACCAGACATCAGCCTGTGCCAGTAACAATTACGAAAACCTGTCAGTTCCATCATAAGATTTTAATGTTTGTCCCTACGAAAAATTTGACCCAGGACCCAGCAAACTAATTTTAATTAGAGCAAGAAGTGAATTAACAACTATAGCTGCCAGCACAAACAAAAGCCTAGAGAAGCCAGTTTGCTCCCCTTGCAGTCAGCAACATCACCTATCTCCAGTGCTTGCTATCTCTCTGCATATAGAACAGCCACCCAGGGAAAAGCTGAGGAGGAGGTGAAAGGAGAGGCAGCTGTTGTCAGAAAAGGGATGCTGCAGCTTTCATAGTCCCAGCAGTGTACCTAGCCCAGGAGCAACCAGGACAGTAAGTTACTTAAATATTCCATAGAGAACCCAGCACACTCATTATAGTATGGATCACGAGATGGGCAGCCTTTGGCATGCAACAAAGGACACCTAGCGGCCCAGCGATGGACCTCTGTATCAGTCATTACCCCACAAGTTCAGCATAAATGCTGTGATGTCAATGTAATTTTAGTCCGTCTTGAAATTCAACCAACAGATGGAAAAATACATAGTATACTGAAAAACTGTTGGGTGCTTAATGTTCTAGCCCAGGCGTCTTATAATAGGACTTCTTCTGGTATAGTGATATTATCTTCCCCAGCACCTCCTCCCTCTCTTCCAAACTTACTCTTCTTGTAATCTCTCCCTTTTCTACCCGATGCAGCAGTCTCAGCCATTGTTGATCCCTGTGTTACCCACCACTTTCAAATTGTTGTCAAACTATGTCCATTTCTCCTCTGAAATACAGCTTGAATCTGTTGCCTTCCATTCTACTTATACTGTTACTGCTTTCACTAGGACTCGCTAATTTTGTCTAGATGATGGCAGTAACTTCCTACTGGTTTCACAACTTTCAGTCTCTTATTTCTCTAATTAATCTTTAAATTGTCAATAGCTATTTTCTGAAGCATGAATCTCTGTGCTTTGGTACTGTATGTATACTTACAAAAGCTTTCAATGTCTCCCCACTGCCCACAAAATAAAAATTCATACTCTTTATCATGACCCCAATTCTGCAGACTCATCTTATACCACTCCCCCTACCTCCATCATGTCCTCTCTGCTCTGGGACACGGGGCCTTTTCTATCATCCCTTCTCTTTCCACCTCCATGCCTGTGTACATGCTATCTCTGTGCTTGGAAAACGTCTCCTCCTCATCAAGATCCAGGTCACAAGTCCCTTTTTCTACAAAACTTCACCTGACCCACCCTCCTCCAGGCTGAATTCACATCCTTGTTCTGGGCTCTCTTGTAGTGTCTATCAGTCTGCCCCGAAAGATAATTATCTGTGTTCATGTCTGCTTATTAGGGCACAGGTTCTATTCATCTGTGTGTCCCCAGCACCCAGCACAGAGCTGGCATGTGAATGCATTCCATAACTACTTACTGAAATAAAGAATTGCCTCAAACACCAAGGATTGATGTGTGGAGCAGACTTAGAGCTGAGGGTTGGGCTGATTTTGCGGTTGTTAGAGAGAGAGTGCAAGAGTGTTGTGAGGAGGTCAGATTTACTCACGTTAGAACTTCGTTAATCAGAAAAGGTGGAGACTGGAAAGGTGACTGCTTGCATCTTGAGGCTGTACTCTTTTAATTTTTAATCCTATACCCAAATATCCCTCACTTGACTTTCTGATCTGGTTCCTGTTGGGCACATGAATGTTCTCCCAAAGCAGTGCCCCCTGAAAGAATGCCAGTGTTTCTCAAAATTGGTATAACCCTTCAGCCTTCAGAACTCTTTTATGGCTATGAAATCCCAGCTCTTTTTTTCAAGTGCTATTAACTGCTAGTATTACTAGATACAGCCAGCTAGCCTCACCAGTCTCCAGCAGGCAAACCAGCAGGCTTCCCACATTCCCCACTTGATTACACAACCCAAGGTTGTGCAAGCTGCAAACTCCAAAAGTTACAACAGGATACCTTTCCAGGGTTAATTCTTATTGTTAAAATATCCTTCCTCTGAGATGCTCTTACTCCATTGTTACATCATTAAAGGGCAGGAATAAAAGGAGTTAAATTCTTTTTTAAAAAATTAGTCATCTGCAAATAAGCTCTATAGTAGGCTGTATTATTGTCCTCGATCATTCGTTACTCTATTCTCAGTGAGAAGATGACCCATCCCCGCCTATTGCCATATGACTTGCCTTGCCTCCTTGTAGGGGGAATATGCTTCCCCTCCTTGCCTTGGCTAATGATATATGAGCACGAATGACAATGCCAGTTAAGAGCAGAAGCTTTAAGAGTCTTATATGTTTTCACCTGTTCACTTGATTTTTATCCTTTACACAAAGAAAGTCAGTCCCAGAGTGAGCTACTCCCTGAGCTGGGATTTTAGAATGATATGGAGCAGAGCCTGGCAAATCTCAAAAGAGCTGTCACCAAACAGCAGGCATTGAATAACTGATATTTGAGGATCATTTTGTTAACTGTAGCACATTGAAAACAAACAATCCAATCATTTCATGCAAATATATTGAAATAAAAATACTTTTATGAAAGCTCATGTGAATCAATAAAGGGAAAACACCAAGTTCCCAAAAGATACATGAGAAAAGGGGATAATTTTAAAAAATCAATCATTAACAAATTTAAAATATATAGCACTGCTATAAATTTAAAGATTAAATGAAAATAATACAATTTTTGGTAAATTTAAAATACATTATGTAGTACAAGGAATATAAAAACAGACATCATAAGGCACTGTACTTTTGGGAAAACTATTTGGCAGTTTGTAGAAAAAGACCTAAATTCTTATTTTTGCCACTTTTCAAAATGGTGTCTCCAGTTTACAATCCACCAGGAGTACATAAAGTTTCAAGTTTCCCTTTACCTTCACGAGCAGTTGATATTATCTAGCTTTTCCATTTTTGTTCAGTGGCATGAAGTTATTTGCGGTCACATATTAATTTGTATTATTCTGATTAACAGTGAGTTTGAGAATCTTTCCTATACTTATAAGCCATACTCTGTGCCCATTTTTCGATTGCATTTTTTGAACTTTCCTTGTTAGTTTACAAATACGATCCCCCAGTATTTCACCCATTGTGGTGTTTTTCAATTGACAGAAATCTCTGAAATTTGATATAGGTAAATCCATTAATGTCGCCGCTAGTGTTTTTTCTTTTGTTTCATTTGACAAATCTTTTCACATCCCATGGTCATGAAGATATTCTCCTATATTTTCCTCAGTTTGGTTATTCATCTCTCTGGAGACCTTATACTAAATAATCGATTATTTCCCCCCTTATGCTGCCATTAGTCTGTTTGTTGAGTCCAATACCAATACAATACTATCTTTATAACTATGGCTTTGTATTATTTCTTAATATCTAATAAGGCAATCCTGCACCTCTGTTCTTTTTCAGAATTACCTCAGCATTGAATTTATAAAGTAATCTGGGTAAGACTTTTCTTTTTTTTTTCTTTTTTTTTTTTTTTTTTTTTGGCTCTATCACCCAGGCTGGAGTGCAGTAGTGCAATCTTGGCTCACTGCAACCTCCGCCTCCCAGGTTCAAGCAATTCTCCTACCTCAGCATCCTGAGTAGCTGGGATTACAGGGGCCCACCAGTACGCCTGGCTAATTTTTGTATTTTTAGTAGAGACAGGGTTTCACCATGTTGGCCAGGCTGGTCTCAAACTCCTGACCTTGTGATCTACCCACCTCAGCCACCCCAAGTGCTGGGATTTACAGGCGTGAGCCACTGCTCCTGGCCTAAAACTTAATCTTTAACATGTTCCAACAATGACTATATCTCTCCATTTATTATTATTTCATGTCCCTTAATAGAAATTTTTAAAATATTTTCCACAAGGATCTTGTGCAAACTTTATTAGTAAATCACCTAAGTGCTTTATAGTTTTTGTTTTATTGCAAATAGTATCTATTACATTTTTAATTGGTCTTTACTGAAATAGAGAAATACCATTGGATTTTGCATTCAACAATCTTACTGACCTCCCTTGGGTTCTCTATGAAATAATTATTTTATCTGAAAATTTTGCCTATCCAATAAAAGTCTTGTGTACAGTTTTTTAACTGATTGCAGCATCCAGGACCTGTAGTGCTGTGTTGGACAGTAGCAGTGAAAGTGGTCCTCTTTTTCTCTTTCCCAATATTAAGTAAAATGTATCCAAAGTTTCTCTGTTACATATAAAGGCTTTTGGCAAAGAACTTTTGTCATCCAGAAGTTCCCTTCTAATTCTAGCGTTCTAAGAAATATATATCCTTAGGGAAACCCTACATAGACACATAAGAGAAGGCTTATCACAATTTACAGAGTGTTAGGAAGGTATTGGAGACTAGGCATTCATCACTATGAGAATGGATATGTAATTATGGCTTAAAGGCATTTGCACAATAAGAAAAACTCATATATTTACCCATTTTACCACTTCCAATGTTCTTTGTTTCTTTTTGAATATCCATATTTTCATATGGTAGCATTTTCCTTCCACCTGAATAAATTATTTGAGCATTCCAGTTAGTGCAGGTCTGCTGGTGATAATTTTTTTTACCTTTCATATGTTTCAAATCCTCTTTAATTTTTCATTGATTTTGAAAGATATGTTTGCTGGGTATAGAGTTCCAAGTGGACTTTTTTCTTTCAGGACCTTAAAGATTTACACTGTTTTCAGAGAGAAATCTGTTTTCATCCTTGTCTTTGTTTCTCTGTACACAGGTGACATCTTCTCTGGCTGCTTTTAATATTTCCTCTTTAACACTGGTTTTGAGCAGTTTGATTATGATGTGCCTTAGTGATATTCTTTTTCCCTCTTTCTTTCACTAGCGTTCTTTGAAATGTTTAGGTCAGTGGGTTTATAGTGCACATTAAATTTGGAAAATTTTCAGCCACTATTTCTCCAAATGTTCCTTCTATTTCCCCCACCCCTGTTTAGAGACCAGAATTACAAATATATTATGCTACCTGAAGTTGTCTCACAGCCACCTGATTCTGTTTTCATTTTTGTAATCTCCCTCTTAAATCTCTGAATGCTTTCTTTTGGAGAGTTTCTATAGCAAAGTTGTCATATTCACTAATCTTTTCATCTGTGATATCTCATCTGCCATTAATCCCCATACAGTGATTTTTAAAATTCCACACATTTTAGTTTTAAACCCTAAAAGTTCAACTTATCATTTTAAAAAATATTATTTATATCTCTACTTGAGTTTTTGAATGTATGACATAGTTTAATCATTGCTTTAATGTCCTTGTCTAAAAAATTTTAACATCTGTGTCAATTCTTGTTAGTTTCAATTGCATGATGATGGATCACGTTGTCCTGCTTCTTTGCATGCCTGGTAATCCTTGATTAAATACTCAGTATCCAGTTTTATCTTGCTGGGTACTGGATCTTTTTGTGTTTCTATGAATGTCGTTGAGCTTTGTTCTGGAATACAGAACAAATCAGCTGGCAATTTTGGAATACAGTTTATCAGTTAAGTTATGGATAAACACTGATCATTTCTTACTTTTAAGATATGTTAGGCAGGAATGGGACCACAATTATTCTAGGGCTAATTATTTCCCACTAGTGAGGCAAGACCCTTGTGAGTAGGCAATGTGCTGCGACTGCAAAAATTTATCAGACTAGGTGGTGAGAACAGACATTCTTTCTCTGGTCTCAGGTAATTCCTTCATACACATGATCTGATCAATACTCTGCTAAATACTCAAGGGCACCCTCTGCACATCTTCAGGGTTCTGTATTTTTGCAGCTCACTCCTCTCTAATACTCTGTTCTGCAAACTCAGGCCACTTTGGTCTCCCCAGATTCTCAGTTCCATCTCGTCCACGCAGGGAGTCTTCCAGGATCCATTACACAATGTTATATATATATATGCGTGTGTGTGTGCGCGCGCGCGCACGCACGCGCACGTGTGTATATATGTGTATATATATGTATATATATACACATACGTATGTGTGTATATATATACATACACAATGTCTGTCTGTACGTATATATATATATTTCAAATTTTATTTTAGACTCAGGAGGTATGTGTGCAAGTTTGTCACACAGGTATGTTTTGTGATGCAGGGGTTTGGAATATGAATGATCTCATCACCCAAGTAGTAAGCATAGTACCTAATGGTTTTTCAAACCCTTACCCCCTTCTCTCCCTTACTCCTCTAGTGTCTATTGTTGCCATCTTTATGTCCATCAGTACTGATTGCTTAGCTCCAACTTGTAAGTGAGAACATGCACATGGTTTTTTGTCCCTGTGTTAATTTGCTCAGGATAATGCCTCCAACTGAATCCATGTTGCTGCAAATGACATGATTTCATTTCTATCATGGCTGCATAGTAGTCCATGGTGTATATGTACCACATTTCTTCATCCAGTCCACCAATGATGGGCACCTATGTTGATTTCATGTCTTTGTTATTGTCAATTGTGCTGCAATGAACATACGAGTACATGTGTCCTTTTAATAGAATGATTTATTTTCTTTTGGACATATATCCAGTAATAGGATAGCTGAGCCAAATGCCTGTTCTGTTTTAAGTTATTTGAGAAATTTCCAAACTGCTTTCCACAGTAGCTGAACTAATTTACATTCCCACCAACAGTGTATAAGCTTTCTCTTTTCTCTGCAGGTTTACCAGCATCTGTTGATTTTTAACGTTTTGATAATAGCCATTCTGACTGGTGTAAGTATCTCAATGTGGTTTTTATTTGCATTTCTTTGATGATTAGTGAGAAAGAGCACTTTTTCATATGTTAGTTGGTTGCTTCTATGTCTTCTTTTAGAGAACTGTTCATGTCTTTTGCCTACTTTTTAATGGGCTTATTCATTTTTTGCTTAACTGTTTAAGTTCCTTCAATTCTGGATAACAGACCTTTGTCAGATTCATAGTTTGCAAATATTTTCTCCCATTCTGTAGGCTGCCTGTTTACTCTGTTGATAATTTCTTGGGCTGTGCAGAAGTTCCTTAGTTTAATTAGGCCCCACTTGTCAATTTTCAGTTATGTCACAATTGCTTTTCAGGACTTGCTCATAAATTCTTTCCCAAGGTCAGTGTCCAGAGTGGTGTTTCCTAGGTTTCCTTCTAGGATTCTTATAGTTTGAGGTCTTACATTTAAATCTTTAATTCATCTTAACTTTTGTATATGGTGAAAAGTACAGGTCCAGTTTCATTCTTCTGCGTATCGCTAGCCAGCTATCCCGGTACCATTTATTGAATAGGGATTCCTCTTCCCATTACTTTTTGTTGTAGACTTTGTCAAAGATCAGATGGCTGTAGGTGTGTAGTTTTAGTTCTGCATGCTCTATTCTGTTCCATTGGTCTATGTGTCTGTTTTTGTACCAGTATCACCCCATTTGGGGTACTGTAGCCTGATAGTTTGAAGTTGGATAATGTGATGCTTCTGGCTTTGTTCTTTTAGCTTAGGATTACTTTGGCTATTTGGGCTCTGTTTTGGTTCCATATGAATTTTAGAATAGCTTTTTTTAATTTGTGAAGAATGACAATTGTAGCTTGATAGGAATAGCATTGAATCTGTAGATTGCTTTAGGCAGTAAGGCCATTTTAATGACACCGATTCTTTTAATCCATGAGCATGGAATGTGTTTCCATTTGTATCATTTATGATTTCTTTCAGCAGTGTTTTGTAGTTTTCTTTGTAGAGATCTTTGACCTCCTTGGTTAGATGTATTCCTAGGTATTTTTGTGTGTGTGGCTATGCAATTATTTTTGATGATTCTTTCTCTGGTCTCAGGTAATTCCTTCACACATACACCCTGATTAATACTCTGCTAAATACTCAAGGATCCCCTCTGCACATCTCCAGGGTTCTGTTTTTTTGCAGCTTACTCCTCTATAGTACTCTGTTCTGCAGACTCAGGCCACCTTGGTCTCCCCAGATTCTCAGTTCCATCTCTTCCACTCAGGGAGTCTTCCAGGACCCACCTGGGTTTCCCATGCTCTGTACCATGGTCTGGAAAACTGGGCAAATCATAGGGATCACCTCATTTTTTCCCATCTTTCAGGGATCACTCTTTTTTATATTGTCTGATTTCCATTGTCTGGAAAATCATTAGCTAAACCATTCTGTCTAGTTTTGGTTTGTTTGTTTCAGGTTGTTGCTACTGTTACTCTATCTTGGCCAGAAATCATTTATGTAGATTTTAAAAGCATTAAAAAAATGCTGCGTACTTTAAAATACTATATACTTTTAAAGAACAAAAATATATAAGTGTATGAACAATGAATGGAAGGAATACATTAAATACATAGGAGTGTGTGTTGGAGGGATAAAGGAGTATTAAAGATGGTATGTGAAGGGAACCAACAAGCAATTCAATGGGTGAAGTTCTTGCCTGGTGATGATCACTTGTCCTAATACCAAAAATATAACCAACTCTATAATGGGCACCTGAGGTCCAGGTTTTTTTAATAGTTAAGCATTCAGCTCAATTAATTAGAAAAGCAATGGAAACAACTGTAAGAAAATATAAGTGAAATAAAAAATGTAAATACATATAAACAACCTGGAAGGAACCTCTTGCACCATAAAGATCCAGAACAGAAGATTTCAAAGAAACAAAACTCTCTATACAAAACGGTTCCAGAGAATAGAAAAAAGAGGAGAAGCTGCCCATTTATTTTATGATGATAAAGCAACCTTAGTACCAATGCTTAAAAACAAGCACAAGAAAATAAATTACAAATCAATTTTATTTTTTAAATATATGGAAAATCTTAAATAAAATATTAACAAATTGAATCTAGCAGTGTTTTTAGGAAACAAGGATATATCATATCTGAGGAGGATTTATATTAGGAATGCAATAATGATTCAACATTTAAAAACCTAAAACATTAAAAGAAAAAGTTCGTATCTTTTGTTACAGTAATTTTACTTTTCTAAATCCATGTTATGTAAACAATAGACAATTCAATGATTTCTCTTTTTTTAGAGACAGGATCTTATTATGTTATAAGAATTAACTCCGAGTGGGCGGAGCAAGATGGCCGAATAGGAACAGCTCCAGTCTCCAACTCCCGCGCGAGCGACACAGAAGACCGGTGATTTCTGCATTTTCAACTGAGGTACTGGGGTCATCTCACTGGGGAGTGCTGGACAATCGGTGCTGGTCAGCTGCTGCAGCCCGACCAGCGAGAGCTGAAGCAGGGTGAGGCATTGCCTCACCTGGGAAGCGCAAGGGGGAAGGGAATCCCTTTTCCTAGCCAGGCGAACTGAGACACACAACACCTGGAAAATTGGGTAATTCCCACCCCAATACTGCGCTTTAAGCAAACGGGCACACCAGGAGATTATACCCACACCTGGCTGGGAGGGTCCCCCAGCCACGGAGCTTCCCTCATTGCTAGCACGGCAGTCTGCGATCTAACTGCAAGGCAGCAGTGAGGCTGGGGGAGGGGCACCCGCCATTGCTGAGGCTTAAGTAGGTAAACAAAGCCGCTGGGAAGCTCGAACTGGGTGGAGCTCACAGCAGCTCAAGGAAACCTGCCTGTCTCTGTAGACTCCACCTCTGGGGACAGGGGACAGATAAAAAACAACAGGGGAAGCAGCAGAGGCCTGTGCAGACCCAAACGACTCTGACAGCTTTGAAGAGAGCAGTGGATCTCCCAACACAGAGGTTGAGATCTGAGAACGGACAGACTGCCTGCTCAAGTGGGTCCCTGACCCCTGAGTAGCCTAACTGGGAGACATCCCCCACTAGGGGCAGTCTGACACCCCACACTTCACAGGGTAGAGTACACCCCTGAGAGGAAGCTTCCAAAGTAAGAATCAGACAGGTACACTCGCTGTTCAGCAATATTCTATCTTCTGCAACCTCAGCTGCTGATACCCAGGCAAACAGGGTCTGGAGTGGACCTCAAGCAATCTCCAACAGACCTACAGCTGAGGGTCCTGACTATTAGAAGGAAAACTATCAAACAGGAAGAACACCTATACCAAAACCCCATCAGTACGTCACCATCATCAAAGACCAGAGGCAGATAAAACCACAAAGATGGGGAAGAAGCAGGGCAGAAAAGCTGGAAATTCAAAAAATAAGAGCGCATCTCCCCCTGCAAAGGAGCGCAGCTCATCGCCAGCAACGGATCCAAGCAGGTCAGAGAATGACTTTGATGAGATGAGAGAAGAAGGCTTCAGTCCATCAAACTTCTCAGAGCTAAAGGAGGAACTACGTACCCAGAGCAAAGAAACTAAAAATCTTGAAAAAAGAGTGGAAGAATTGATAGCTAGAATAATTAATGCAGAGAAGGTCATAAATGAAATGACAGAGATGAAAACCATGATACGAGAAATATGTGACAAATCCACAAGCTTCAGTAACTGACTTGATCAACTGGAAGAAAGAGTATCAGCGATTGAGGATCAAATGAATGAAATGAAGTGAGAAGAGAAACCACAAGAAAAAAGAAGAAAAAGAAATGAACAAAGCCTGCAAGAAGTATGGGATTATGTAAAAAGACCAAATCTACGTCTGATTGGGGTGCCTGAAAGTGAGGGGGAAAATGGAACCAAGTTGGAAAACACTCTTCAGGATATCATCCAGGAGAACTTCCCCAACCTAGTAGGGCAGGCCAACATTCAAATTCAGGAAATACAGAGAACACCACAAAGATACTCCTCGAGAAGAGCAACTCCAAGACACATAATTGCCAGACTCACCAAAGTTGAAATGAAGGAAAAAATCTTAAGGGCAGCCAGAGAGAAAGGTCGGATTACCCACAAAGGGAAGCCCATCAAACTAACAGCAGACCTCTCGGCAGAAACTCTACAAGCCAGAAGAGAGTGGGGGCCAATATTCAACATTCTTAAAGAAAAGAATTTTAAACCTAGAATTTCATATCCAGCCAAACTAAGTTTCATCAGTGAAGGAGAAATAAAATCCTTTACAGATAAGCAAATGCTTAGAGATTTTGTCACCACCAGGCCTGCCTTACAAGAGACCCTGAAGGAAGCCCTAAACATGGAAAGGAACAACTGGTACCAGCCATTGCAAAAACAAGCCAAAATGTAAAGACCATCAAGGCTAGGAAGAAACTGCATCAACTAACGAGCAAAATAACCAGTTAATATCATAATGGCAGGATCAAGTTCACACATAACAATATTAACCTTAAATGTTAATGGACTAAATGCTCCAATTAAAAGACACAGACTGGCAAACTGGATAAAGAGTCAAGACCCATCAGTCTGCTGTATTCAGGAGACCCATCTCACATGCAGAGACATACATAGGCTCAAAATAAAGGGATGGAGGAAGATCTACCAAGCAAATGGAGAACAAAAAAAAGCAGGGGTTGCAATGCTAGTCTCTGATAAAATAGACTTTAAACCATCAAAGATCAAAAGAGACAAAGGAGGCCATTACATAATGGTAAAGGGATCAATTCAACAGGAAGAGCTAACTATCCTAAATATATATGCACCCAATACAGGAGCACCCACATTCATAAAGCAAGTCCTTAGAGACTTACAAAGAGACTTAGACTCCCATACAATAATAATGGGAGACTTCAACACTCCACTGTCAACATTAGACAGATCAACCAGACAGAAAGTTAACAAGGATATCCAGGAATTGAACTCATCTCTGCACCAAGCGGACCTAATAGACATCTATAGCACTCTCCACCCCAAATCAACAGAATATACATTCTTCTCAGCACCACATCGCACTTACTCCAAAATTGACCACATAATTGGAAGTAAAGTACTCCTTAGCAAATGCAAAAGAACAGAAATTATAACAAACTGTCTCTCAGACCACAATGCAATCAAACTAGAACTCAGGACTAAGAAACTCAATCAAAACCGCTCAACTACATGGAAACTGAACAACCTGCTCCTGAATGACTACTGGGTACATAACGAAATGAAGGCAGAAATAAAGATGTTCTTTGAAACCAATGAGAACAAAGATACAACATACCAGAATCGCTGGGACACATTTAAAGCAGTGTGTAGAGGGAAATTTATAGCACTAAATGCCCACAAGAGAAAGCAGGAAAGATCTAAAATGGACACTCTAACACCACAATTAAAAGAACTGGAGAAGCAAGAGCAAACACATTCAAAAGCTAGCAGAAGGCAAGAAATAACTAAGATCAGAGCAGAACTGAAGGAGATAGAGACACAAAAAACCTTCCAAAAAATCAATGAATCCAGGAGTTGGTTTTTTGAGAAAATCAACAAAATTGACAGACCACTAGCAAGACTAATCAAGAAGAAAAGAGAGAAGAATCAAATAGATGCAATAAAAAATGATAAAGGGGATATCACGACGGACCCCACAGAAATATAAACTACCATCAGAGAATACTATAAACACCTCTATGCAAATCAACTAGAAAATCTAGAAGAAATGGATAATTTCCTGGACACTTACACTCTTCCAAGACTAAACCAGGAAGAAGTTCAATCCCTGAATAGACCAATAGCAGGCTCTGAAATTGAGGCAATAATTAATAGCCTACCCACCAAAAAAAGTCCAGGACCAGATGGATTCACAGCTGAATTCTACCAGAGGTACAAGGAGGAGCTGGTACCATTCCCTCTGAAACTATTCCAATCAATTGAAAAAGAGGGAATCCTCCCTAACTCATTTTATGAGGCCAACATCATCCTGATACCAAAGCCTGGCAGAGACACAACAAAAAAAGAAAATTTTAGACCAATATCCCTGATGAACATCGATGCAAAAATCCTCAATAAAATACTGGCAAACCGGATTCAGCAGCACATCAAAAAGCTTATCCACCATGATCAAGTGGGCTTCATTCCTGGGATGCAAGGCTGGTTCAACATTTGCAAATCAATAAACGTAATCCAGCATATAAACAGAACCAAAGACAAGAACCACATGATTATCTCAATAGATGCAGAAAAGGCTTTTGACAAAATTCAACAGCCCTTCATGCTAAAAACGCTCAATAAATTCGGTATTGATGGAACGTGCCTCAAAATAATAAGAGCTATTTATGACAAACCCACAGCCAATATCATACTGAATGGGCAAAAACTGGAAAAATTCCCTTTGAAAACTGGCACAAGACAAGGATGCCCTCTCTCACCACTCCTATTCAACATAGTGTTGGAAGTTCTGGCTAGGGCAATCAGGCAAGAGAAAGAAATCAAGGGTATCCAGTTAGGAAAAGAAGAAATCAAATTGTCCCTGTTTGCAGATGACATGATTGTATATTTAGAAAACCCCATTGTCTCAGCCCAAAATCTCCTTAAGCTGATAAGCAACTTCAGCAAAGTCTCAGGATACAAAATTAATGTGCAAAAATCACAAGCATTCTTATACACCAGTAACAGACAAACAGAGAGCCAAATCAGGAATGAACTTCCATTCACAATTGCTTCAAAGAGAATAAAATACCTAGGAATCCAACTTACAAGGGATGTAAAGGACCTCTTCAAGGAGAACTACAAACCACTGCTCAGTGAAATCAAAGAGGACACTAACAAATGGAAGAACATACCATGCTCATGGATAGGAAGAATCAATATCGTGAGAATGGCCATACTGCCCAAGGTTATTTATAGATTCAATGTCATCCCCATCAAGCTACCAATGAGTTTCTTCACAGAATTGGAAAAAACGGCTTTAAAGTTCATATGGAACCAAAAAAGAGCCCACATTGCCAAGTCAATCCTAAGTCAAAAGAACAAAGCTGGAGGCATCACGCTACCTGACTTCAAACTGTATTACAAGGCTACAGTAACCAAAACAGTATGGTACTGGTACCAAAACAGAGATATAGACCAATGGAACAGAACAGAGTCCTCAGAAATAATACCACACATCTACAGCCATCTGATCTTTGACAAACCTGAGAGAAACAAGAAATGGGGAAAGGATTCCCTATTTAATAAATGGTGCTGGGAAAATTGGCTAGCCATAAGTAGAAAGCTGAAACTGGATCCTTTCCTTACTCCTTATACGAAAATTAATTCAAGATGGATTAGAGACTTAAATATTAGACCTAATACCATAAAAACCCTAGAAGAAAACCTAGGTAGTTCCATTCAGGACACAGGCATAGGAAAGGACTTCATGTCTAAAACACCAAAAGCAATGGCAGCCAAAGTCAAAATTGACAAATGGGATATGATTAAACTAAAGAGCTTCTGCACAGCAAAAGAAACTACCATCAGAGTGAACAGGCAACCTACAGAATGGGAGACAATTTTTGCAATCTACTCATCTGACAAAGGGCTAATATCCAGAATCTACAAAGAACTCAAACAAATTTACAAGAAAGAAAAAAAGAAACAACCCCATCAAAAAGTGGGCAAAGGATATGAACAGACATTTCTCAAAAGAAGACATTCATACAGCCAACAGACACATGAAAAAATACTCATCATCACTGGCCATCAGAGAAATGCAAATCAAAACCACAATGAGATACCATCTCACACCCGTTAGAATGGCAATCATTAAAAAGTCAGGAAACAACAGGTGCTGGAGAGGATGTGGAGAAATAGGAACACTTTTACACTGTTGGTGGGATTGTAAACTACTTCAACCATTATGGAAAACAGTATGGCGATTCCTCAAGGATCCAGAAGTAGATGCACCATATGACCCAGCCATCCCACTACTGGGTATATACCCAAAGGATTATAAATCATGCTGCTATAAAGACACATGCACACGTATGTTTATTGTGGCACTATTCACAATAGCAAAGACTTGGAATCAACCCAAATGTCCATCTGTGACAGACTGGATTAAGAAAATGTGGCACATATACACCATGGAATATTATGCAGCCATAAAAAAGGATGAGTTTGCGTCCTTTGTAGGGACATGGATGCAGCTGGAAACCATCATTCTTAGCAAACTATCACAAGAAGAGAAAACCAAACACCGCATGTTCTCACTCATAGGTGGGAACTGAACAATGAGATCACTTGGACTCGGGAAGGGGAACATCACGCACTGGGGCCTATCATGGGGAGGGGGGAGGGGGGAGGAGGGAGGGATTGCATTGGGGAGTTATACCTGATATAAATGAGGAATTGATGGGTGCTGACGAGTTGATGGGTGCAGCACACCAACATGGCACAGGTATACATATATAACAAACCTGCACGTTATGCACATGTACCCTAGAACTTAAAGTATAATTTTAAAAAATTAAATTACATAAGTTTAGAATTAAATAAATTATATTTAAAAGAAAGATAGTAAGTGTTTATTAGTAAAACTCACCATTGCCTAATTATTTTGAGGCATGGTACTGTTATCTATGTTTTGAGTTTAAGACATGTCCTGATATGTCTGCCATATCTGTATGATGGAAATGTATGATGTGCACATCTTTTCCCAACTCCACGCTCAGACACATCATATTGATAGCTTGAAACTGGTCATGATGGGAGTGTTTACACCATGGATATCATCAAAAGTTATGGATCAAGTCTTAACTTATTGTTTTATTATTGTTTAAAATGATGGAGATAATGTTTAAAATAGAGATTAAATTTAAACTTGTATCAAAAAAAAAAAAAAAAAAAGAACCAACTCCTGGGCTCAAGATCCTCCCAACCTCAGCTTCACAAATAGCTGGGACTACAGACATGTGCCACCATGCCTGCAAACATGTACAGTTCAAAAACTTTGCTCACAACATTTATAGCACCATTAAATACAGTTGTGAAAATTAGAAGTAATCTAAATGTTCCACTATAGCTCTGAATAAGCAAAGTATGATATAATCACTCAAGTGAATATTACATAGTCATATAATACTAACAAAGAATTACATAGAAAATGCCATAAAATGTAGATGTTTGACATTATCAGATTTTAACATTTAGATCTCACTGATACCTAACCTGATCACTCTATTTAATCTTGCAACTACTTCTATCCCCACAAACACATACCCAGCACTCCCAATCTATTGTTCTTTTATGTAGAACTTATCACCTTCTAACAAACTGGATGACTTACATGTTTCTATTTACTATTTATTGTAAACAAAATTTCCTATCTTCCCCTATTAGTATATGATCTGAACAATAAAAAGTTATTTGGTTTGCTGATGTATCTCAAGTACCTAGAAGGCCTGGAAAACTTACACATCTTAAATGTATGAATAAATTTATTGAACATTAGGGATTTTGACCATTTGCAGATGACCTTAATTATATGGCTTTTAAGAATATGTAATTATGGTGAGGCATTAATTGATTCACAGGCACTATGAATCAGATGTATGGGGGCTAATATACAGGAGGTGCCTCGTGTCTGAATCTCACAGTGGTTTTGTTGTTCTCTGCACATTTTATGAAGAAAATTATATGCCTGTACAACAGCATAACACTCAGTGAGAAAAAGGAACAAACCACTGATCATGCAACAATATAGATGAGTCTCAAATGTGTTATGCTGAATGAAAGAAGCCAGACCAAAAAATAGAGTATATATTGTAAGATTCCTTTTATACAAAATACCAGAAAATACACACAAAGGTATAAAATAGATCAGTGGCTGCCTGGGGAAGGATGGTTGTAATGAGGCATGATAAAACCTTTGGAGATCATGCAAATGTTCAATATCTTGATTGTGATGGCAGTTCCATGGATATATACACACACACACACATATATATATTTATATACACATATATTTATACATATACACATATATATATATTTCTGTCATAACTCATGAAATTATCCACTTTATATTTGAGGTTTATTGTGCAAAATTATACCTTAATAAACTTGTTTTTAAAAAGGTAAAAATATACACTCAAAGGTATTAATGAATTTAAACATTATAAAAAATCTCATTATGAAAATTATAAATTTCAAGGATATTCAACAATGTTAAATGAGAAGATATTAGGATAAAAAGTATGTACATATCATGTTTAAAACTTTGTTACCCTAAACAGAAAAAAAGGTGAGAAGAAAATATGCCAAAAATGCTAACATTGGGATTCAATGATGACGTTTTATGAGTTTTGTAATATTGTTCTTTCTACTTATCTGAGTTTTTCAAATTTCTCTAATGAAAATGCATTGTTTTTAATATAGAGAGAATATTTTAATAGATATTTATTACTATTGTACTCAAATATAATTTTTGACATATCTTTCGTAGCTCCCTAAGATTAATCTTCCTGAAATATGCACTTCCCTGCTCAAGTAATTCCTTGGAATTTTACTTTCTAGTGCAAGAACCTACAGTGGCTTCCCATTGCCCAAGAGGTTAAATTCAGTTCATTCTAGTGTACACAGCACTATCACAACCTGTTTCCAGTAGGTTTGCTAAGTTTCCAGTTTCAAAAACACTATTGCCTGTGTATACTATAAATTAAACTTAACTAAAAAAGAATTAACCTTGAGTACTAATGTTGAGTTATCTACCAGATTAATGGTTGCAACCAGGGATTAGGAAAATATTTTTCTTTTTTGAAATGTGTAACTCAAGACACTGTGGGTTTTTGTTGTTAGCTTTCACTTTTTTTGTTCTCATAGTATCCTTGAAGGTAAGAAACATTTAGAAGGTATGTTTTAAAAGGCTGTGTACTACATATTTAAAGAGATTTTTAAAATACTTTAATTTGTTAAAAAATATGTTAATATATGTTTGATAAATGATGTAATTTTTAAATAAGGTTAAAGATTTTATTAAAAATAAATGATTATTTATATTAAAATATCAGATATTGATATAAACATTATTATATTTATATTGAAAAATATATTATTTAAAAGTAAAAATTAATCATATTTTTAAACTTAAAATATAAAATTTTAAATTTTATAAATTTTTTAAAATATATTTTAATATATTTTTATTTATTTTAAAATATATTTTAAAATAAATTTTTAAAAAATATTTTTAAATTTTTAAATTTTAAAAAAATATTTTTTAATAATTTTTTAAAAATATTTTTAAAAATATTTAGGTTTGGAGTTCCTTGTGAACAAAAAGAAAAAGATATATTTGGGGTTTCCACTTCTATTCACATAGAAGACCTATTTTTTTGATTAGATCATTAATACCATGATCTCTAGAGCAATGTCTGTATTAGAGCTCTCAAATATCCAAAAAAGTGACTTCCTTTTGAATGCTGCCATATAAAGCTCTAAGTGTTTTGAGTTAACTATCAGTTAAAAAAAAAAGTTACCTTCTTTACTAAAACAATTAAAATATAAATAGTACCATTATTGGGGAAAAAACTCTCTAGAAGTCATTTATTGCAAAAGTCACTTTCTTGAACATGACATTCTACTACAGGAAAACATTTCTTTAAAAATGGGACTTTTTTCAGCAAAGAATATCCTGCTACTGATTTATTAAAACTGGCTAAACAGTCTATTTTGTCACTGTCTAAAATTCTTACATGGAGAAAAATGTTAATGTCATAACTAATCAATTAATCAATTAAAACAATAGGTTTAATAAGAACGATGTCAGTTAGGGTTTAATCACAGGCAAGAAATATGATGAATGGCACAGAATAAAAAATTGATTGTAAAGATTAAATCCTTTGCAATTGTGTAAACTATTGCTTCTGCCTCCAGAGCTCAGCCTGAAGTCAGCAGGGCCACTAGCACAGAAGAAAATATGGGTTTGAAATGAGGGAAGAACAAAAACAAGGGACAACTTATGAGGACAAAATGGAACAAACAAGGACAAACTGGAACCCTCATTTCTCCCACCACTTCCCTCCTTCTTGGTGTAAATGACATAAAGAATAGTAGATATCCTTTACCACAAAGCCAAAGACAGGATTCAGAAAAGCTGAAGGAGGGTAGAGACAGGGAAAAGGAGGGGAGGCACAGAGAGCTGGCCTGGCTATGGCCCTACACCACCCAGGTAAGACAAACCAGTAGATCATTTGGTCCTATACAGGCATCTGGCTACTGCTACACTTCCACCTTCCAAATCTCAGTTAAATTTCTCTCATAGATCAGGGCAGACCAAATAATCAAATAGAAGCCACCACCAATTGTTCTTCCCATGGGAACACCAAACTGAACCACTAGCCACATCAGAAAAAAATGGGCACCTTCATAAGAACCAAAAAGCAGGTGAACTATCATAGTACCCAGTTTAATGTCACATCACTGAAAGAGGACTGAAGAGGGTAGAAAAGATAGTTTTGAATAGCCACCATCACCTCTCCCCTATCACCTGGTAGTGGCTGCATGGTATGGAGAGAGCATCTCTGTGCTTAGAGGAAAGAAAGCACAGTGATTGTGGTACTTTGCAATGGAACTCAGTGCTGCCCTGCCACAATGGAAAGCAACACAGGGCAAAACTCAGCTGGTGCCCACAGAGAAAGCAATTAGACCAACCCTGGCCAGAAAGGAATTGTCCATCACAGCAGTTGGAACCTGAGTTCCAGAAAGCCCTGCCAATATGAGCTGAAGTGCTCTGGAGACCTACATAAACCTGAAAGGCAGTCTAGGCCACAAGGACTGCAATCCCTGTACAAGTGTTGGTGCCGTACTGGAGCACCAGTGGAGCCAGTGGACTTAGGGACCACATGGTCTAGTGAGAAAACACCTGGGGTGGCCAAGGGAGTGCTTGTGCCATTCCTTCCCCAGCCCCAGGCAGCTGAACTGGCAGCTCTGGGAGAGACCCGTTCCTTCCATTTAAGGAAAGGAGAGGGAAGAGTAAAGAGGACTTTGTCTTGCATCTTGCATACCATCTCAGCCCCAATAAAATAGGGCACGGGGCAGAGTCCTGAGGTCCCCATTCCAGCCCTCACTCCTGTATGACATTCCTAGACATACCCTGGGCCAGATGAAAAAGCCCCTGTGTTGAAAGGAAGGATCTAGTCCTAGCCTGATTTATCACCTGCTAAGCAAAGGGCCTTTGGGCCTTGAATTAACATCAAGGCAGTACTTGCTGTGGCCTTGGGTGAGACTCAGAGCCATGCTGGCTTCAGGTGTGATCCAGCACATTCCCAGCTGTGGTGGTACAGGGAGAGACTCCTGCTTGAGAAAATGAGAGAGGAAAGTAAAGAGGGCTTTGTCGTACACCTCAGGTATCAGCTTGGCCACAGTTTGGTAGAGCACTAAATAGGCTTTTGGGGTCTCCAACTCCAGTCTTTGACTCTTGGACAGCATTTATGAACCTGCACAGGGTCACAGGGAAGCCCATTGCCCTGAAGAGAGAGTCTCAGGCCCAGCAGCCTTCACCACAAGCTAACAGAAAAGCCCTTGGGGCTTGAGTGAACATGGTAGATAGCCAGGTGTTACTTTCTGGGGGCCTGGGGCAGCAGTGGCTGTGGAGAGATACTCTTCTGCTTGTGGAAAGGGGAGATACGAGTGGAAAAGACTTTCTCTTGTGACCAGCTCAGACACAGTAGAATGGAGCACCAGATAGATTCCTAAGGTTTCCAGCTCCAGGCCCTGGTTCCTGGATGGCATCTCTGGACCTACCTAGAGCTGGAAGAAACTGGCCACCCTGAAGGGAAGGACACAAGCCTGGCTGGCTTCACCAACTGCTGATTGTAGAGCAGTCATTACCATAGGCCTCAGGCAAGACCCAGCATTATGCTAGCTTCAGGTCTGACCCAGTGCAGTCCCAGGGGTGCTTGTGTAACCCTTCCCCCAGCTCCAGGTAGTTCAGCCCAGAGACAGAGACTTCTTTTGTTAGGGAGAAAGTAAGAGAAGAGAACAAGAGTCTCTGCCTGCTAATGCATAGATTTCTTCTGGATCTTATCCAAGGCCACCAAGTTGGTACCTCTATAAGATCATAAGAGCAACAGCATTATTTGGCTTGGGGTGCTTCCTAATGCAGATACGGCTACAGTAACCAAAAACTTAGATCACAATACCCAAGACTCTTTAAATACCTGGAAGGCCTTCCCAAGAAGAGGTACAAAACCCAGATTGCAAAGATTATCACAAATACTTAACTCTTCAGTGTCCAGACACAGAAGATCACACGCATGCATCAAGACCATCCAAGAAAACATGACCTCACTAAATGAACTAAATAAAGCACCAGGGACTAATCCTGGAGAGATAGATATATGTGACCTTTTAGACAGATAATTCAAAATAGCTGTTTTGGGAAACTTGATGAAACTCAAGATAATACAGGAAAGGAATTCAGAATCTTACAAGATAAATTTAACAGGAAGATTGAAATAATTAAAAGGAAGCAGAAATTCTGGAGTTGAAAAATGAGTTGGCATACTGAGAATGAGTAAGAGTCTTTCAGTAGCAGAATTGATCAAAGAAAGAATTAGTGAGCTTGAAGACAGGCTACTTGCAAATACATAGTCAGAGGGACAAAAAAAAAAAAGAATTAAAAAGAATAAAGTACAGCTATAATCTCTAGAAAGCATCCTCAAAAGGGAAAATCTAAGGGTTATTGGCCTTAAAGAGAATGTGGATGGGGGTGGGCAGAAAGTTTATTCAAGGAGTGTATCAGTCCGTTTTCAAACTGCTGATAAAGATATATCCGAGACTGGGAAGAAAAAGAGGCTTCATTGGACTTATAGTTCCACATGGCTGGGGAGGCCACAGAATCATGGAAAGAGATGAAAAGCCTTCTTACATGGTGGTGGCAAGAGAAAAATGAGGAAGATACAAAAGCGAAAACCCCTGATAAAACCATCAGATCTCGTGAGACTTGTTCACTACCACAAGAAAAGTATGGGGAAAACTGCCCCCATGATTCAAATTATCTCCCACCAGGTCCCTCCCACAACACATGGAAATTATAGGTGTACAATTCAAGATGAGATTTGGATAGGGACACAGAGCCACACCTTATCATTCTGCCGCTGCCCCCTCCAAATCTCATGTCTTCACATTTCAAAACTAATCATGCCTTCCCAACAGTCCCCCAAAGTCTTAACTCATTTCAGCATTAACCCAAAAGTCCACAGTCCAAAGTCTTATATGAGACATGGAAAGTCCCTTCTGCCTATGAGCCTGTAAAATCAAAAGCAAGCTAGATTCTTCCATTCCAAATGGAAGAAATTGGCCAAAACAAAGGGGCTACAGTGCCCAAGCAAGCCTGAAATCCAGCGGGGAAGTCAAATTCTAAAGCTCCAAAATGATCTCCTTTGTCTCCACATCTCACATCCAGGTCACACTGATGCAAGAGGTAGGTTCCCATGGTCTTGGGCAGCTCTGCCTGTGTGGTTTTGCAGGGTATAGTCCCACGCCTGGCTGTTTTCAAGGGCTAGTGTTGAGTGTCTGTGGCTTTTCCAGGTGCAGGGTACAAACTGTTGGTAGATATACCTTTCTGGGATCTGGAGGACAGTGGCCCTCTTCTCACAACTCCACTAGGTGGTGCCCCAGTAGGGATTCTGGGGTGGGGGGCAGGGTTTTCCTTCTGCACTTCCACATTTTCCTTCTGCACTACCCTAGCAGAGGTTCTCCATGAGGGCTCTGCCCCTCTAGCAAACCTTTGCCTGGGTATCCAGGCATTAACATACATCTGAAATCTAGGTGGAGGTTCCTAAACCTCAATTACTGACCTCTGTTCACCCTCAGGCTCAATATCACATGGAAGCTGCCAAGGTTTGGGGCTTGCATCCTCTGAAACCAAGGGCTGAGCTGTACCTTGGCCCCTTTTAGCAATTGTTGGAGTGGCTGGGGGGTGGGGCAGCAAGTCCCCAGGCTGCACACAGCAAACCCATATCAAAGAGTTAATAACAGAGAACATCCCAATCCTGGAGAAAGACATCAATATTCAAGCACAAGAAGGTTATAGAACACCAAGCAATTTAATCTGAGGAAGACTAAATAAAGACACTTAATATTCAAACTCCCAAAGGCCAAGAATAAAGAAAGAATTCTAAAAGCAGCAAGAGAAAAGAAATAAGTAACATACACGGAGCTCCAAAACATCTGGCAGCAGACTTTTCAGTCAAAACCTTACAGGCCAAGAGAAAGTGGCATGATATATATAAAGGGATTAAGGAAAAAAAATTTATATACTAGAATAGTATATCCAGCAAAAATACTATTCAAACATGAAAGAGAAAGAAAGACTTTCCGAGACAAACACTGAGGAATTTCATCAACACCAGACCTATCCTACAAGAAATACTAAAAGGAATTCTTCAACCTGAAAGAAAAGGACATTAACAAGAAAAAAGAAATCACCTGAAGGTACAAAACTCACAGGTAATAGTAAATATACAGAAAAAAACAGAATATTACAACACTGTAATTGTAGCGTGTGAATTACTCATACCGTGAGTAGAAAGACTAAAAGATGAATTGATCAAAAATTGTATCTACAATTTTTCAAGGCAGAGACAGTACAATAAGATATAAATAGAAACAACAAAAAGTTAAAGAGCGGTGGGTGCGGTGGCTCATGCCTTTAATCCCAGCACTTTGGGAGGCCGACAGGGGCAGATCACGAGATCAGGAGATCAAGACCATCTTGGCCAATATGGTGAAACCTTGTTTCTACTAAAATACAAAAAATTAGCAGGGCATGGTGACACATGCCTGCAGTCCCAGCTACTCGGGAGGCTGAGACAGGGGAATCGAATCGGTTGAACCCACGAGGCGGAGGTTGCAGTAAGCCAAGATTGTGCCACTGCACTCCAGCCTGGCAACAGAACAAGACCCCATCTCAAAAAAAAAAGTTAAAGAGTAGGAGGACGACGTTAAAGGGGTAGAATTCTTATAAGTTTTCTCTTTGCTTGTTTGTTAGTTGGTTTGCTTATGTAATAATGGGTTATAAGATATTATTTGCAAACCTCATGGTAACCTCAAATAAAAACAACATAAAACAGATAACAAAAAATAAAAAGCAAGAAATTAAAACATGCCACCAGAGAAAATCACCTTCATTAATGGAAGTCAGCAAGCAAGGAAAGAAGAAAGAGAAAACCACAAAACAGCTAGAAAACAAATTTTAAAATGTGAAGAGTAGGCCAGGCGTCGTGGTTCATGCCTGTAATCCCAGCACTTTGGGAGGCTGAGACGGGCAGATCATGAGGTCAGGAGATCGAGACCATCCTGGCCAACATGGTGAAACCCCATCTCTACTAAAAATACAAAAATTAGCCAGGCATGGTGACAGGTGCCTGTAATCCCAGCTACATGGGAGGCTGAGGCAGGAGAATCGCTTGAACCCAGGAGGTGGATGTTGCAGTGAACCAAGATCACCACTGCACTCCAGCCTGGTGACAGAGTGAGACTCCGTCTGAAAAAAAAAAAAAAAAAAGAGAGAGAGAGAAGAGAAAGTCCTTACTTGATCAATAATGGCATTGAATGTAAATGGACTAAACTCTCCAATCAAAATACATAGAGTGCCTGAATGAATAAAATAAAAGGCACAACGATCTGTTGCCTACAAGAAACACACTTCACCTATAAAGACACACATAAACTGAAAATAAAGGGATGAAAAAACATATTCCATGCCAATGGAAACCAAAAAGGAGTAGAAGTAGCTATACCTAGATAAAATAGATTTCATGACAAAACTGTCAAAAGAGACAAGCTTATTATATAATGATTAAGGGGTCAATTCAGCAAGAGGATATAACAATTGTAAATATATATGTACCCAACAGTGGAGCACCCAGATATATAAAGCAAATATTATTAGACCTAAAGAGAGAGATAGACCCCAATACAATAATAACTAGAAACTTCAACACTTCACTTTCAGTATTAAGCAAATTATCCAAATAGAAAATGAAGAAAGAAACATTGGAGTTAATCAGCACTATAAAACAAACAGACCTAATAGATATTTGCAAAACATATCATCCAACAGTTGAAGAATATACACTCTTCTCCTCAGCACATGGATAATTCTCAAAGATCGACCATATGTTAGGCCAAAAAACAAGTCTTAAAACATTCAAAAAATTGAAATAGTATAAAGCATCTTCTATGACCAAGATGTAATAACACTAGAAATCAATAACAAGAGGAATTTTTGGAAATAATACAAACACATGGAAACTAAATAATATGCTCCTGAATGACCAGTGAGTAAATGAAGAAAATAAGGAAATTGAAAAATTTCTTAAATGATAATGAAAACACAACATACCAAAACGTATGGGATACAGTAAAAGCAGTACTAAGAGGGAAATTTAAAGTTGTAAATGCCTATGTCACAACAGAAGAAAAATTTCAAATAAATAACCTAATGATGCATCTTAAGGAACTAGTAAAGCAAGAGCAAACTAAAGCTAAAATTAGTAGAAAAAAATAAAGATCAGAGCAGAAATAAATGAAATCGAAATGAGTAAAACAATACAAAAGATCAATAAAACAACAAGCTGTTTTTTTCAAAAGATAAACAAAATCAACAAAACTTTAGCCAGACTAAGAAAAAAAAGAAAAGACCCAAATAAATAAAACCAGAGACAAAAAATGAGACATTACAACTGATACCACAGCAAATCAAAGAATTGTTAGAGGCTACTATGAGCAACTATATGCCAATAAGTCAGAAAACCTAGGAGAAATGGATTTCTAGACACATACAACCTACCAAAACTGAACCATGAAAAAAATCCAAAACCTGAACAGACCAGTAACAAGTAACAAGAGCAAAGCCATAATAAAAAGTCTCCCAGCAAAGGAAAGCTTGGGACACTATGCCTCCACTGATGGATTTTACCAAACATAAAAGAAGAATGAACTACGACTAGTCCTACTCAAATCATTCCAAAAAATAGAATGGCAATATTGCCAAACTTATTCTACAATCCCAGTATTACCCTGATATCAAAAACAGACAAAGACACAGCAACAAAGAGCTACTGGCCAATATCCCTGATGAATACTGATGCAAAAGTCCTCAACAAAATACAAGCAAATCTAATTCAACAACACATTAAAAAGATTACTCATCATGATCAAGTGGGATTTATCCCTGGGATGCAAGGATGGTTCAACATATGTAAATCAAACAATGTGATATATCGTATCAACAGAATGAAGGACAAAAACTGTATGATCACTTCAAATACTGCTGGAAAAGGATTTGATAAAATTAAACATCCCTTCATGATTTAAAACAAAAAAACTCATAAAACTGAGTGTAGAAGGAACATACCTCAACACAATAAAATCATATATGATAGACCCACAGCTATTATTATATTGAATATGGAAAATTTTCCAAGATCTGGAACGAGACGAGGATGCCCACTTTCACCTCTGTTACTAAACATAGTACTAGAAGTCCTAGCCAGAGCACTCAGACAAGAGAAAAAAGGATATCCAAATTGGAAAGGAAAAAGTCGAATTATCCTTGTTTACAGATGATATGATCTTACATTTGGAAAAACCTAAAAACTCCACAAGAAAACCATTAGAACTGAAAAACAAATGCAGTAAAGTTGCAGGGTACAAAATCAACATATCAACATACTAAAGTCAGCAGCATTTCTATTTGCCAGCAGTGAACAATCTGAAAAAAAAATCAAGAAACAGTTTCATTTACAATAGCTACAAGCAAAATAAAATACCTAGGAATTAACCAAAGAAGTAAAAGATCTCTACATGGAAACTATAAAATATTGATGAAAGAAATTAGACACAATAAGTGAAATGATAGTCCAAGTACATGGATTAGAAGAATAAATATTGTTAAAATGTCCATATTTTCTAAAGCAGTCTACAGAGTCAATGCAATCCCCATCAAAATACCAATGACATTCTTCACACAAATAGCAAAAACAATCCTAAAATTTATACAGAACAATAAAAGGCCCAGAATAGACCAAGTGATCCTGAACAAAAGTAGCAAAACTGGAGGAATCACATTATCTGACTTCAAATTATACCACAGAACTATAGTAGTCAAAACAGCATGGTGCTGGCATAAAATCAGACACACAGACCAATAGAACAGAATAGAGAATCCAGAAATAAATTCATACATCTGCAAGGGACTCATTTTCAACAAAGGTGCTGAAAGCATACATCAGAGAAAGGGCAGTCTCTTCAATAAATGGTGCTGGGAAAACTGGGTATTGATATGCTGAAGAATGAAACTAGACCTTTATCTCTCACCATATAAAAAGTCAAATCACAATGGATTAAAAATCTAAATCTAAGACCTCAAACTATAAAACTAGTAAAAGAAAACACTAGGGAAACTTTCTAGGACATTGGACTGGGCAAAGGCTTCTTTACAAGCACAGGCAACCAATGAAAAAATGGAAAAATGGGATTACCTTCAGCTAAAAAAGGCTTCTGCACAGCAAAGAAAACAACAAAGAGAAGAGACAACCTACAGAATGGGAGAAAAAAATTGCAAACTACCCATCTGACAAGGGATTAATAACCAGAATATTTTATAAAGCACAAATAACTCTGCAAGAAAGTCTAATAATCCAATTTAAAAATGGGCAAAATATCCAAATAGACATTTCTCAAAAGAAGACAAACCAAAAGCAATTGCAACAAAAGCCAAAATTGACAAATGGGATCTAATTAGACTAAAGAGCTTCTGCACAGCAAAAGAAACTATCATTAGAGTGAACAGGCAACCTACAGAATGGGAACAAAATGTTTGCAAGCTACCCATCTGACAAAGGTCTAAAATCCAGAATCTACAAGGAACTTAAATAAATTTACGAGAAAAAAACAACCCCATCAAAAAGTGGGCAAAGGATATGAACAGACACTTCTCAAAAGAAGACATTTATGTGGCCAATAAACACATGAAAACAATCTCATCATCACTGGTCATTAGAGAAATGCAAATCAAAACCACAATGAGATACCACCTCTTGCCAGTTAGAATGTCAATCATTATAAAGTCAGGAAACAACAGATGCTGGAGAGGATGTGGAGAAACAGAAACACTTTTACGTTGTTAGTGGGAGTGTAAATTAGTTCAACCATTGTGAAAGGCAGTGTGGTGATTTCCCAAGTATCTAGAACCAGAAATACCATTTGACCCAGCAATCTCATTACAGTGTATATACCCAAAGGATTATAAATCATTCTACTATAAGGACATATGCACACGTATGTTTATTGCAGCACTATTTATAATAGCAAAGACTTGGAACCAACCCAAATGTCCATCAATTGTAGACTAGATAAAGCAAATGTGGCACATATACACCATGGAATACTATGCAGCCATAAAAATGAGTGAGTTCATGCCCTTTGCAGGGACATGGATGAAGCTGGAAACCATCATTCTCAGCAAACTAACACAGGAACAGAAAACCAAACACCAAATGTTCTCACTCATAAGTGGGAGTTGAACAATAAGAACACATGGACACAAAGAAGGGAATATCACACACCAGGGCCTCTCAGAGGGTCAGGGGGGCAAAGGGAGGGAGAGCATTAGGACAAATACCTAATGCATGCAGAGCTTAAAACCTAGATAACGGGTTGATATGTGTAGCAAACCACTTTGGCACATGTATACCTATGTAACAAACCTGCATATTCTGCACATGTATCCTAGAACTTAAAGTAAAATTTAAAAAAAAAAAAGACATATAAATGGCAAACAGGTGTATGAAAAGGTGTTCAACATCATTGATTATCAGAGAAATGCAAACCAAAACTACCAGACATCATCTCACCCCAGGTAAAATGTCTTTTATACAAAAGACACGTAGTAATAAATGCTGGTGAGGATGTGGAGAAAAGGGAGCCATTGTGCACTGCTTGGTGGGAATATAAATTAGTACAACCACTGGGAAGAATACTCTGGAGATTTCTCAAAGAACTGAAAACAGAGCTACCATATGATTTGGCAATCTCACTGTTAGGTATATGCTCAAAAGAAAGGAAATCAGTATATCAAAGAGATATCTGAACTCTCGTGTTTATTGCAGCACTATTCACAATAGCCAAGATTTGGAAGCAACCTAAGCATCTTATCAAGAAATAAATGGATAAAGAAAATGTAGTACTTATATGCAATGGAGGGCATCATTCAGCCATATAAAAGGATAAGATCCTGTTATTTGCAACAATATGGATGGAACTAGAGGTCATTATGTTAAGTGAAATAAGGCAGGCACAGAAAGACAAGCTTCACATGTGGAAGTTAAAAAGTAAAACAATTGAACTCATGGAGATACAGTAGAATAGTGGGAGGAGGGTGGGGGAAGAAGGAATGGTAAGTGTTACAAAAATATAGTTAGATAGAATAAATAAGATCTAGTGTTTGATAGCACAACATGGAGACTACAGTCAAAAATAATTGAACATTTAAAATAACTTAAAGAATATAATTGGATTGTTTCTAACACAAAGAAAGGATAGATGGATACCCCATTTACCCTGAGGTGATTATTATACATTGTATGCCTGTATCAAAATATCTCATATACCCCATTAATATATATACCTGCTATGTACCCACAAAATTCACAAATAATAATTTTTTAACAAAATAATAAATTTATCTTGTAGTTAACCCAAACCTTGCAGGAACCATACCATGAAAATAATACTGAGGAACACAGTTTCAGTTTAGTTAAATTGTCAGGGAACAAATTACCACAGAAACAAACATTTTCGCCTCTGTTCTCCTCCTTATTCCTCACATTCTTTACTCTCTCCACATCCTGTGCTACTTATGGGTCTCCACATTTGATCTAATCCATCCCCCCTCCCTCCAAATCATTGCACACACAGTTGACCCTTAAACACCATTGAATCGTGAAGATCCACTTATACATGGATTTTCTTCCACTTTTCCCTTCCCTTTGACAGCAAGCCCAAGCCCTCTTCTTCCTTCTCCTCCACCTACTCAATGTGAAGACAATACAAGGGTGAAGACTTTTGTGATAATCTACTTCCACTTAACGGAATAGTAAATATATTTTATTTTCCTTATGATTTTCCTCAATAACATTTCCTTTCCTCTACTTACTTTAAGAATATGGTATATAATATTTATAACATACAAAATATATGTTAATCAACTGATTGTTATTGGTAAGGCTTCCTGACAACAGTAGGCTCTTAGTAGTTAAGTATTTTAGAGTCAAAAGTTATACATGGATTTTCAGCTGCACAGCCATGGACACATCTAACGCCTAAGTTGTTGCAGGATCAGCTGTATTTTCGAATGCTCTTGAGGTGCCTGTGAAATATTTAGACAGGAATGTTTGACAGAGTTTGATAAGACTGGCTGACTGGGTTGCCTACCCAGCACACTTTTTTTTTTTCATTCCCCAAAATGTTAGATCCAGGAGCCCCTGGCAAAAACCTAAACTCAGAAATAAGAAGATATCTCTCTAGGACCCAAATTTCTCTGAATGCAAGACCTGCAGGTAGGTCTGGTCTAGAAAACCAACTAGAGAAAGACTGAGAGAACCAATGAAGATTCTGGTAAAAAAGAAAAAAAAAAAAACTAAGGTAAAACTTTAACAAATAATCAGTTGAGTTGGAATATAAGCTCCTAGAGTGCAAAGAATCTGATGTAAGCCATATAATGAGCAGCACCTAAGCACTATGATGAATAAGAAAAAAGAACCCAGGTCATATAGAAAGTTGAAAGCATCTTTCAAGGCAATAGCTTGTTTATTCTTCCCAATATCATAATATCAATTACATGATATTATGATATAATAAGAAATATATATTTGATTTCAGTCCTGGATTCCTGTCACAAAGCTTTTTAAACCCCTGGAATTTTCTAAATAATAGGGGTGAGGCTAAGGTGACTCTTGGTGGGCCCCTAGAAAGCTCAGGATGGGGGCTGGTTGCCAAAGGAACCAGCCATGTAATTAAAGAGTTGGAATTGGGTGCGGTGGCTCATGCCTGTAATTTCAGTACTTTGGGAGGCTGAGGCAGGAGGATCACTTGAGTTCAGGAGTTCAAAACCAATCAGGGAAACATAGGGAGACTCCATCTCTATAAAACTACGTAATTTTTAGCAGAAACAGGGTTTCACCATGTTGACCAGGCTGGTCTCGAACTCCCAACCTCAAGTGATCTACACACCTCAGCCTCCTAAAGTGCTGAGATTATAGGCATGAGCCACTGTACCCGGCCACTGACTGCAAATTCTTCAGAGAAGACTGATTCCAGTGGCTCACACCTGTAATCCCAGCACTTTGGGAAGCCACAGTGGGCAGATCACTTGAGCCCAGGAGTTCAAGACCAACCTGGGCAACATGGCAAAACCCTCTCTCTACAAAGAAATAAAAAATAATTTAGCCAGCTGTGGTGGTGTGCACCTGTAATCCCAGCTACTAGGGAGCCTAAGGTGGGAGGATCACCTGAGCCTGGGAGTTCAAGGCTGCAGTGAACCATGATCACACCACTGCTCTCCAGCCTGGGTGACAAAGTGAGACCGTATCTCAAAAAAAAGAAAAAAATAATTCTTAAGAGAAAATCTGCCTGATTCAACTTCTCTTTGGAAATGAAGATACATTACTGGGCAGCCTGTAATGGTTGCCCTTTGGTGAGACCCCTACTACTGAGGTTCACCTTAGGCCTATGAAGCTGGTTTGAGAGCCAACAAAATGGAAAAGGATCACATGGCTAAAAATTGGGCTTCACAGGAAACAAAGCCTCTAAGTCAGGCAGTTTTTCACAGAATGCAGTGTGACTAGGCCAGGACTTAGAAGTTTAATCCATCGAGGAATATGATTAATGGCTTGTCAAAGAGAAATGTAAGTCATCTTATTGATGTATTTCTTACATTGAATTTTTGCAATGTTAACCATATCAAATTAAATTCAGTAAAATATCAATGAGATCAAAAAGGTTGTTATCTATGAAAGTGTGTTGAAAAGTAGTTACCATCATACAAAATGAGGGCTATTATCATCAGGAATTCAATGCTTTCATTTACTCATTTAATAGGTGGTACCTATTGTGTGCCAGGTACTACACTATTTACTGGAGAAAGCAGTCATCACTTTTCAAATTCCAGTTACACCAATGCTGTGAGTGTACATATATTTTTAAAGCAATTAAATGATTTTATTTCTTTTCAGATGAAATCTGAATGGCTAATCACAGTTACTTATCAGCTCCTAAAAGCTAGACAGCACACATGGCCAGTCCTTGAGTGAGATCTCTAAGAAATACACAGCAGGCTACAGGAAGTACATTGTTAATTCACTGAAGTGGCATATATGCTTTATGTCAGTGCTGAACAGATGCCCCTGTACAGCATCAGGAAACCCTGCTGCTGACAGTACTATATTTCAAAGGTATTTTAAAACTGACTTCACAGTCCCTTCCTGGCTCCCAGATACTCCGTGGCTCATATATTAAAGCAAGGGTAGGTAGATGCTGAGCGAATCCTTTTGTATATATACACATTTCTGCTTTCCAGATTCTTCCTAGAGTATTAACATCAAGTTTAAACTTCCTTTTTTCTTGAATTTTTTTTTCCTTATACCTCCTTCCCCCCAAACACTGTAGCTTTGCTGGATAATACTGAACAGCTGCAACGTGCTACCCAATGGGATTGCTGAAAATTTTGGCAATTGCTAAAATGACTTTGTGTAGACACATATTCACACATGTAGAGATAGAAAAATTGTTTAAGAACCAGGGGACCCATCTGAATGAAAGATGCCGGCTAAGTGCTAAACATTATTATTTCATCTGAAAGAATGAGGCAGAGAAAAATAATTTTGGTAAGGCTAAAAATGCCTCAGAAGTATTATGTTAATTATTATCACAAAAGTTCATCAAGAGCCTCCAAACTCAGCAAACTTGACCAGAAATCTATTTCCCTTCTGACAGTCTTTCAGCCTGAACAAGCATTCTTGCTCCTAATTACTTCAATTAAAAGTGCTTTATAATAAAATGTTGTCATTTCTCTCCCTCAGACCTTAGAACTAGGGAGATAATTGTCAAATTGTTCTTTCATAGTCCCAAATGGGATTTTGTTTCCAGCACAATGAGCTGTTTCATTCTACTTTCTACTTATAAAGAAAATAAGTAGCCTTTCTAAATTACTCAGGGAAGGTTTGCCTTTTTGTATGTTTGCTTGTTAAATAGTATGAGAAACTGGGTAGAAACAGTTAATACACAGATTCTCCTTTTGCTTACAGTCCTTTATCACCAGGGGTTGTCAAATACACACAAACTCATGTATCTAATATACATCATCAGGATAAGGAAATCAGACTATCAATAGAACTAGTGTCCCCACTCTGTGAAATGGACTTCTTTGTTGTTTCAACCACATCTGTAACGTGAGTTAATGTTCAACAGTCAGAAAACATATTTTTCTCTCAAAGAGGGACTCCAGTAACTAAAGTGTGCCTCAGATTCCTCACAAGGGACGTGGAATTATAGCTGGTAATGACAACCACTGACTGGCGAAGTTGACTTGGTCAATTACCCTCTGCTAAACTAGAGTCTATACGACACGTTTCACAAACATAGATTGCCTGAGAGTGACAGGAAAAGAGACATACTTGTACTTGCCAACTTAACAGGACATGGTTCTCATTTGAGCACATTGGAATTGTACTCTATTTTTCATCATTTCCTCCCATTAAAACAATAACACAAATCTTTACTGGCCATTTAGGCTTATTTACAAAACAATAGTTTCTGCTAGAGTTATAGATCACTATTTCTTTCCTCTGTCTACATTGAAACAACTCTCCTCAATGTAAACTCTCCTACCCACAGTTCATATGGAATAAATCACTGTAGAACAGCAATCATGGCATCACTTAGAGTCAGAACATTAATTACCTAATATCTTATCAAAAGAACCTAGTGTTATTTAATCTAAGATACTTGATAAAGTTTAAAATTTTTCCCCAATGTGTTTGAACTCTGGCTGGGATAGAGGTATGTTATATAGAAATTAGCATTGAATAACAAAGAAATTCACAACAGACAGAAAACCCTAATAAACCACCTCCTCAGATTCAAATGACTTTCCTTCTATGCTGGTCTTTGAGAAGAAATGTGGGACAATTAAAAAAAAAAAAAAAGGTGAATTTTGGCATCAGACCTGAGTGGGTTCAATCTGCATGTTATTTAAACTCTCTGTACCTCGTCTTCCTCACTTGTAAAGGGAGGCCTTAGCTCACCTGACTGTTGTAGGAATTAAATGCCCACAGGATAAAGTGCTCTACAGATAATACGTGTCAATATATATGACCTCACTTGGAGTAATCGAATTTCACATAAAAGTTTAGTAAAATTATTATATAGGGAAAATGTGTCCTCAGCACTCCCAAGCCCACATTTCTACATGGTTTTCCTATTTTGTTAACCTCATCTTAAACTTGCAGATTCCCAGTGATAGTGTCCCATTTTCTCTTATTAAAGTGTGTCCAACAGACTGAGGCATTAGGAACGTGATATGATGCCTTTCCCAGAAGCATTTGCATTTTTACAGAGAGATGTTTGAAAAATTATTTGACCCAAGAGGAAAAATTACACATGCATAATTCAAAGGAAAGTATCTACAGACTTTTCCATCATCTCTGACTGCACAGAGATGCCTGTGTAACCAAAGTCATTTCCCCTTTTTCCTGCTAAGTAAAGCCTAATTTGCATAGAAAGGGAACGGGCTCAGTCACAAGCAATGAATAACCATTTATCTAAACCAGTTTGGCTGATCCTATTCCCATTCACCAATTAAAGTTCTAAGAGTAGACATATGATGCAGTTTCGACAAATAAAATATAAGGAGAAGTCTCCTAGTGATTTGGGGGGAAAATATCTCCCCTAGAAATGAGGGAGAAGGTATTTTGTTCCTTTCACCTTTTGTTTTGTTTTTTGTTTAAAACATTGTTGTGTAAAGACATTAGCTTAAAGCTTTGACAGCCATTTTGTCACCATTAGAGAAACACTGCCACCATAGAGACAATAGCAGTCAGAAACAGTAGGAGCCTAGTTGTTAGTGATACCATTGACCTGCTATACTAACTCTAGAATTTCTTACTCATTATGTGATATTAGTTAAGTCACGAATATATTTTTAGTCAGGTATCCTGTTATTTGTAGCCAAGCATTTACTAATTTATAGACACTCTCTCCTTTGACTATCCTTAGAAGCCTCAGGAGAAATCACAAAGACAAAAAGATATCTTAAGAGATTAAGAGCAAAAATAGCATCTTTTATAGTATGAGAGAGGCTAAGAGTATAAGCTCTAGATGTAACAGGATACATTCCTATCTTTAAGGTAGGCCAAAGTGATCTCAATTCTTACTTTACTGCAGCATCTCTCTGAGGGCAGGAACCTAGTCTTCATCACATCACTAGCACCTGACCAGTTGCCTAGCACATAGTAGGCAATCAACAAACATTTGTTGAATGACTACATGATAATTGTGGAGTGACTCATCTAATTTTGTTGTAGCTTTCTAAAGTTTTGTGTTGTGGGGACCTATGGACCTCTCTGCAACAATTGATTTGGAAATGAAGCCACAAAACAAGAATGGCTTTCTATGCTCCATCTTTCTGTTGCAAATGGCTCTATATTGCAGACCTATAACATAAATCCTTCCCTCCCCAGTAGTATATACAAAGCTGTGATTTTCTTCTGATTCTCTATTTTTAAAAAGTCTAAGACCATTCGTGTGTTTGTGTTTCTTTGTGTTGACTGTAGGTTTTGATGTTGTTGCCAGTTCCCTTCTCATACTGTCAAATTTTGTTTTATGTTCCCTTATTCTTTCAACCATTTCAGGGGTGAAAATGCTAATTACCATGGGCTTAATAGCAGTTCTGAACTGCACCAGAATACCAGGTTCTTGCAAATACCTGTCACTGCAGAAGTTTTCAATTACCATAATTCCATTTCTAATTCAAATTACCATAATTGCCCTCCATTAATGCAACTTTCTTAAAGCTGAAACATCAAAGAAGAAGGTGGCATTCACATTTGCTTAGTTGACTACTTGCAAAAATAAACAGCATCTGTCCATTTTGCAAACAGGATGATGTTAGCCTGAAAAAATATATGTATCAATGTTCTGAGTTTATAATACCTATATCATATTATAACTATTCTGTCAACATATATAAAAACCGAAAACCATTCATATATCTTCCTCTTTCTTCTATTCTGGATGAGGGGTAAGAACTGTTCTTCTGATTGCTTCAGTATTTACCACAACAAAATTCAGCCTATCTACTCCTTAACTAACCTAGTTCTTACAAATCCATCTATTTGCATAAAAAGCAGTTTTGTTGCCCTGTAATCAACAATATCACTTCTAATGATCCTTGCTTTTCTGAGCAAGTCATGCTTGCTTTTCCCACTTACTGGTGTGAAACAAGACCACTTCCCAGAATTAGCTGGTTTGAATATTAGTGCTATGCCTTCTCCAGGCTGTCCCTAGCATTTTACTAGGAAGCCCATAATTTTTACATTTGAAATACAGGCCATATTTGTACTTGAACTGTGAGAAACTGCCTGAGGAAAACAGACAAAACAAAAGGTCACATCATTAGTTGGATGATTAGAGTACACGGTTCCAGGGAAGCAAGTATGCAGTCCTTTAAGCCAACATGTGAAACAGTGAAGTATTCTTCAATAAATCAATTCATTAAATTAAAGATTTCAAAAAAAATGTCTAAACAGGCCCTATAATAAGTTCATTTTAAATTCTCAGCAAATGATCAAAGCCATTGATAATTCTCAGTCCTGCAGAGTTTCTGTGGTATCCAGCAGTTTAAGTCAGCCGTTTAAGAGCCACAGTAGCTTTGAAGGTTGAAAATTCTGTGTCTGCAAATGCCATGGGCACCTTCAGGAATTAGCTCCAGGCTGTAGCAATGTAGAACTCTTTGCGGAAGACAGAAAACAGAGAATAATCTAATTTGTCGGAAGATTCTAAAGAGTTCAGAAAGAGAGTTCACCTAATTACCTATGTCCAATCAACAGACAGATCCAGCAGATGAAGTCACAGGTTACTGCTAAACCCCAGAGGCATCTCTCACTTTGTGTGCTCCTAAATATCTTAGCATGTATTTAGGTTATTATTGTATTTTGCTCCTCAACATTGGGTGGAAAATGAACCCCATTGGTACCAAAGACTTTATGATACCAGATTTCCATCAATGAGAAGCAGTCTGAGGATAATTGGAAATGACCTGCCGACAAGTAAAAAACAAAGCTGCCAATGAATTTGTGGGATAGCGCATAGTTAGACCTTCATATTTTTGAGGGACTACACCAAAATTAACTGTTACTCCTGGCCTAACTTTTACAATTTTTTTTCTGGCTAAAAAGCAACAAAGTTTATGGATACATGATAGTAGTAACGGAATTAATTAAAATAGACATATCATTACTATTCATTTAGCTAAAACTTAGAATATGAGTAGGAGATATGCAAATAGAAGACCAATTCCAGCACTTGGCTTGAATCTACACAGTCTTAGAGTGATATTTCTCTGATCAGGTGTTGAGAAGTTCAAGTTGCAACTTGTAGGCCTAAATCTCAGATTCATCATCCTATTTGAAGATAGTACCCCATGGGTTGCTGATGAGATCACAGAGCAGAAAGTATTTTGGATATGTTTGCACACCTGAAGTTTTCTCTCTACCAGACTGAGAATTGTTTAAAAACCAGGACCACCTAGAATAGTATATGGCAAATGGAAGATATTCAATGAATATCTGTTGAATGAGTGAATGAATCAGTGAATGAATAGAGGGAATAAATAAATTATCAATGCTTTTACAATGTGGCAATATCCACTATATCGGATTCTTTGGCCTGTCACATTAAGAGTAGAATTTATAAACAGTCAAGGTTTCAAACAAGTAAAAGATCTCTGAGGGATCAATATTACAAAAGTTATTCACTTTCAACTTCGCGAGCTAAAATACATCTAAGAATGTATTGAGCTTCTTTAACTATATTTATACATATAAAATGTGCCAGAGTCTGTGCTAGTTTCTTACACATATATAATCTCATTCACCGTCTTTCTCTCTCACATCTGTTATTCTCAGTATGTATTTCCTTTTAACTCACCCCTTTTCCTTCACTTTTATTTATCTTTTCTTTAACTAAAATCAATTAACAATAATTTTTTAGTCTTTTTCACATTTATTGAATAAAATTTTAGGTTTACAATGTTAAATTTTTAAAGTAGACAGTTGCAATATTTTAAGTGATTTTTTCCTCAGGAAAAATCTGAATATGGTTAGTTTCACTTTTTCAGGATATCAGAGACATTGAATTTAATTTTAAAAATTGAAAAAATGTCCTCCTGATTTGGAAGGTAAATGGTACTACTGTAGCTCAGACTCTCACAACCCTCTGATGTTGCAGGCAGCCTCCTGAATCATCTCTCCCCCATTGGTTACTCCCCAATTCTGATGTCATCCACCAGCAACACATTAATGTTCAGGCAGCAAGGCAAAAACACTAACACGACTCAAGAGCTCTTAACTCTACTCTGATCTCAACCACTTTCCAGCCATATGAATTTAGGAAAATTGCCTAGGAAGAGAGAGGTATATTTGGATGGTTTTAAAAATAAAATAAAAATTGAAATAAACAACTGCTCTACTAAATTCAGGGGATTGTTACAAAGCTCAAATGAATTGAAGTATTTTGTTGTGTGTCAAACATTATACACATATCAGGTGCTATTCAACTTTAAGATGTATTACCTTTAAGTGGCATAGCACAGCAGTGAAAAGCACAGACATGGAGTCAGACTGCTACCTATTAGCTGTATGATCTTGACCACATAACACTTGTGCCTCAGTTTCTCTTCTGTAAGATAATTGTAATTATGGACTTATAAGATGACTAAATGAGATAAATATTATATAAAGCACTTCAAATAATTCATGACCCAGAGTGTCATATTTGTTATTATTACCATTATTATATTATTCTCTGGCTGAAAATTCTATTGTGATTTCCCTGCTTGGCATTCACAGCTGTCCATAATCTTCCTTTTCCTCCACTTTCTTTCTACTCCCAAACACAGACCAGCTCTGCTCTGGCTAGACCAGTCTTCCCAGTGCCCTGCATTTAATCCTGAATCCGTACTTATTCACTTAGCATCATTTATCTGAAATGCTCTTTTCTCTGTGATCTTTCCATTAATCAAATTCCTGTTCCAGTCCACCTCACCAACCGCTTGAGCCATGCCTTGCACCTTCTCGGAATTACAATGGCAGCTTTAATGCAGACTATTCACCCAGAATTTTAATCATGTACTTCCTGGTACTGCTGCTGATACTGTTCAACAGCATCTTCCCCTTCTTCTGAGAAATGTTCCCTCAAACATGGTAGCTCTAAAGTCTGAGGCCCACTTCCTTGGCCATCTGACTCTCACAGCTGGTTAGTCCCTCCTTGAAGTACTTCACACCTGATGGAGAAGAAAAGCCCTCTCCTCTCTGGCATTGAGCTGTATTAGTGTGAGCCCAGAGCTTCTAACATCCATGGCCCCAACTTTATGGAAAAGCTAGTAAGAGAAACTAAAGGAAGCACAGAGAGAGGCAAAGATGAGAGATGTGAAGTGGAAATGTGGATGCTCTACTTCCTGGTTCAAAATGTCCCTGAAGCTATTTCTACCCCCTGTTCCAAGTCCTTGGCTATTGAGTTATATATGTCAATAAAGTCCCCTCTTGTGCTTTTCACTTGTTTAACTGTTAATAGTGTGGCATGGATACTGGAAAATGTATCTTTTTCTTATTGGCAGGCCTCTGTCCCACAGCCAGGCTATTTTCAGCTTTAATTATGTGACTTGTCCTTGTTCATTATCCATATACCATTGAAGAGCAACAAAAGTAAGTGATTCATTGCCGACACATGGCATTTCTTGAGCAGCCATTAATTAGCAAAATAGCACTTGAACATAAATTGTTAAGGAGTGTCAGCAAATAAAACTGTAATCAGAATTTTTCTCCCTTCTTGTGTATGCACCTTTGTGAATTGCACTAGGCAGTTTCCAACTTTAATTTAGAGCTTATCAAGGAAACCAAGTATTACATTAATCTTTAAGAAATGAGTCTAAGTGTGCTTGACCCTCTCTATTCTCTCTTTCAGAAACAAGAGATGACCCAAGACACACACATGCATCTTCTCTGCCCTGCTGAGAGCTTTGGATCCTCGCATGGAAGGACCACATAGTTGAGCTCGGTCTCATTTTTAAGGTGTTTAATAAACAGCCACTGAGCAAATGCTATGGACCAGGCCCAGTGCAGGTAAAAGGAAATATAAGAGTAAATAATAACATTTATGCCTGAACGCCCATTGTAAGCTTATCTCCCCACATCCATATATTTCAGAATTCACCGATTTGGTGCTTCAACTTCCATCTGCTAGTATCTGTATCTCTGAGCTTGAATAATTCTTCCAGAAAACCACTCCTCCAGACAATGGCAGGACAGAAGTCACAGGGAATTAACACCTCCCTATGCCTCTTCAGCCTCATATACCTTGTGTTCTACAGCGCTCAAGCAATGATTAATCGGAGTGGGTATGGAAACACTCTAATTTCTTTGACACTGGAGAGGCAGAATGCTGAGACACAGGAGTGGCTCAGTATTACCAACTTAATAATGGACAATTTATTGGCCTCCTCTCCCTTGAACTATTTCTACATCCCTGTCAGTATTTTCTGTATTCCTCCCCTTGAAAAAGGAAAAGAAATTACTTGCATTCCAATTTTTGCTTCACTATCTGCTTTCAGGGCAACCCAAACTAAGACCATTTGCCCTTAAAGAACTTATACTGCAATGGGGAAGGCCAGCTTGCAAATAACATTCTTTTAATAAAGGAATGAGGACAGTGGAAACACAGAAAAATAGATGCCTCTATTTCTCATGACTCTAAGAGCAATCAAAGAGAATCCTACCACAGGATTCACAGCAAATGAAAATTGTATAACAGGGTCTTCAGCAAGGGATGCTGTAGGTCGTATCTTTCATGACCACTGCTATTGATACCTAGCTCCCTTATGCCATACTGGTCTCTTTTCCCTGCGACCTGGTTAGGGCCTTATTAACTCTGTCTCCTAATAGTCTTTAAGTGGCAGACTTTCCAATGAAATCATTGAAATAATAATTATTTAGTGATATTCTAATATGATACTTCCTTAGGATACAATGTCCTAAATATCAGATCTAACATAGCTAGTTTAGCAAAGGACTTTAATCTCCTTCTTTACTTTTCAAACCAAGACACTTTTATCCTAACTCACTAAATTCTAGCTGCATTTTCAAATGGGACCTAGTTGTTCACATTGTGTCTCAGATTGGGATCTCTGGGACGCTGCCTCTGAGATGAAATTTCACGCACAGGGTGCGCTTTTGGGAAGAAGGAAGTAGGATTGAGTAGAAGAAGCAGTCAATGCCAGAGGAAGATGTGAAGCAAGGATTGTCAGTTGTCTTGTGTTTGGCCAAAATGGCCAAGCCTAGATAAGTCATTGGATACAGGCTGCCCAGGAATGTGGGCTTCGGTGAGCAGGTGGTTCTCTGCTGCTGCGACAATGCCTCCAAGGTGTCTTCTGAGACCACTCCCACCAAACCAACTGGAGCAACAAGCCCTTCCTTGAAATGGAATCTAGCTGGTGCATCCATGACTATTCATGATACACTGGGATCTGCCTAATTTCTCAGCCTTATGTTCATCTTCACGGGGGCTTAACAGTTATAGGTTAGAAAGTTGTATAGTGTCAGTGACTCCCCAGAGTTGCTCCCCTTCTCCTCCCCTTAAACTCCCAAGGCTTTTGCCAGATGTCCTAGCTCCACATATATTTTTTTGGTAGCCCATAAGCTGGCTATTATCAGCTGAACTAAAGTATAAGATTAGAACTTAATGCCATAAATAACCAAATTTAGGGTTAAGGTTAGCGTCAAGCTGGGATATGGAATCAGGTGACCTAGAAGACTCAGGCCTGTCAGGTTTAGGTCATCTAAGGCCATCAGGTTATTTGAGTATTCAATGAACCTATCGAATTCCTGGCATTTATCTGTGTCCTAGAGCCAAATCCCTCTACCACATGTGGAGAGTCTCTGTATGACTGAACCAGTATGGCTTGAAAGAAAGCTCCTTTGAGGTGACCATAGGTTTAAGCATGTCCCTCTGTCGCCCTCTTAATGCCCTACTCTAAGTGCTGCTATTATCTGAAGGGCAGCAGGGTAGGAGGGCACCCACACTGCATAGCCTTGGGATGTGAATTTAGCTTGTCCAGATACCTAAATATATCTGGGGGCTATGAAAAGCATAATTTGCACCAAGTCTCTGCACTCCCAGTTGTGTTCATTTTGGCTGAATTACTGCTTTCTAAAGATTCCCTGTGTTCCATTGAGAGGCCCTTGCTTTAAGCAAGGATTCAGACAGAAAGAGGCAAAAAGAAAGAATCTATGTATTTAACAACACGCTTTGAAATTTTAAATGATCTGAACAAAATAGGCTATCGTTAAAACTAATTATGTTTTTGGTTTAGAAAGGAATTTTGCCTCTAATTCAAAGTGAAAAATAGCATATGCATTTATTATTTTGCAGGGTACCCACCCTGTACCATTTCAAATTCATGTTTTCTTCAGCCTGTTCTGTCTTTACCAAAACAGTCAAACAAAACAAACATAAAGATAACAGCACAATAACAAAGGGACATGAATAATTGGAATGTCTCTTCAGTCAGAAGCATTTTTGCTTCTACTAAAGGATTACACTATGATAAATATTATTACGTTCAAGATCAATGGAATGAAGGATCTGCCAAATCGAATCCAATGCCAGGAAAATCTATATTGTATTTACAGATTTCAGATGGAAAGATCCAGTATTCATAGCACAAAGCATTTGTATTCTCTTTTCTCCACTCACCCCTCAATTTCCTTTCAGAACCAAAACTATTTGCACTACTTATTGGCAGAAAGCTTCTTGTTCTTAGAGTTGATACTGTAATCACCAGACAGAATACTTTGAGGATTGTACATCAGCCATCCTTGAAACCAAGACTCAAAGCAGCCACCCACTCTGTGTCTACTGCTTCATTCCTTTCATGCTGCTCTCCCTGGAAGAGCTAAGTTATTATTGAAATATAATCACCCCACCTATATTTCGAACAGATGACCTGAGTAGATCAAATGGATTTGTAAACATTTATTGGCTGTTTTGGTAAAGCGGTATAATGTAATCATGCACTTCGAACTCTGCCTTCATTAGCCATGCAGAATTCCCCAGGTCAGTATTTACATTTCAGCAGCTAATTTATTAGGCTTCTAGATGCTGTGATTCAATCAGCTTCACAGAATCCACTTTGGTATGGCTATGCTGACACAGAAATGATGGAGGGCAAATAGATTCAAATTAGTCAGACTGCAGTCACACTAACACATCACTTTACCCTTCATTTACTTCTGCATTTGGATACATCCCATGCAGCTTTATTTGCATCCAGAAGACCCAGAATATGCCTTCCAATGAATTTAGCAGCTGAAATGAATCACGGCTATTCAGAGGAAAGTATGAGGGATCTTGTTACGGACTTAGCTTTCATCAATTTTCAGATTGATATAACCCTGCCATATCTGTGAGGGGGTCAATGACCCAGCTAATGATTTAATAAATGGAAACAAGGCTTTCACTCTGGTAGAATGACTGGGTCCTGATCACAAATATGCCTTGGAGAGGTAAGTACAGCCAGGAGAAAGAGAGGTCATTTTCATTTCAAGGGTCCTATTCTTCACCTGATCCCAAAGGGACTAGCAAGCAGCAATTTTCAGAAATCTTTATTTCTTTATCTTCTCCCTCAGAGGAAGTAGAAGGGATGTCCACAGAAGATAAATAACTATGACAACAGCAAACACACCACAGTGATCGGGTTGGACCCAGTGGGAGCTTCTCTCGTGCTACACTTTGCTGACCTTCTAGTAAACATTTATTAATGGTAACAAAAGCTTAACTAGACAAGCTGTTGGCTTTTCGTTAAGTGTTCAGAGTACTAAAGTTATAACAAGAATCTAGGAATAAGACAGTTCATATTAGTGGCCAAAACAGGAATATAAAGTGAAATAATAACTGCAATCTGAGAAGTAATGAGGGAGCATAGTATTAAGTAACATTTGAATAATTATTATGTGGTATAAATTGTGCATTTTCTCATTTAATCCTCATAACAAGCTTTACACAGTATTATTTTTGCCCCTATTTTATAAATGTAGGGACTGAGGCACAAGAAGCTTCAGCAGTCTGCCAAGGGTCATGGAGTCTAAATAATATAATTAGATTTTAAGCCTGAGAATCTAACTTTAAAGATAGATTTCCTAACCATTATTTAAAGTAAGATCTACCCACTGGTATACTTGATGAATCTTTAATATCTCTGAGAAAAAAAAAAATTGTAAAGGGTCAGTAAATATAAGCTCATTCATATCTTTACTACCTATAGAAATCTCTTGTGTTCAGATATTTTCCTGGGATTTCTGAAACATTGTACCCTTTCAGAATATATCTTGTTAAAGACTTATCACTGGTGTTCATATTAGAATCAACATAAAAATCAAAATGATAGCTGCTGAATGGTTTTCAAAAAATGTAAAGAGCCTTTGAATTGTCATCTTGAGCCTGAACTCTAGATTTCATTCTTATCTTAAAATATGATAATGTGGATTTTTCCACTGAAACATTTGTTTCACTAGGTTTAAGTTGACAAAAATATTAACCTAAAAAACAGAGTCTGAGTCTGTATCTACATGAAACCATTAAATTTCTTTGCCAATTATCACTAAAAATTCCACATGCTAATAAGAGAGATATGAAAGCTGGTATTCATCAGATTTTCTTGATATATAGCTGAGTCAAAGCATAACAAGATGAAATCAACTGACAGGTTATGTATTTAAGGGAAAAAATTTCAAGCTATACATAGTCAATCCTTACCCGCTAGTCACCATATCAAAATCCAAGAATAAAACCTGAGTCTTTATACCTAAAGATTCTCAGCGTGAGATGCTGTTGTCACAGTTACCCTCTGCAATATAACAAGTATTCTAAAAATTAATGGTATGGCTATGCTGACACAGAAATGATAGAGGGCAAATAGATTCAAATTAGTCAGACTTCAGTCACAGTAGCACACCACTTTACCCTCCATTTGCTACTGAATTTGGATATATACAAATGGAATTTTTAGGGTGATTGGCAAAAAATATTGAATGGTTTAAAGCAACAATGATTTCTTTTTTTTTTTTTGACGGAGTCTTGCTCTGTCACCCAGGCTGGAGTGCAGTGGCGTGATCTGGCACACTGCAACCTCCACCTCCCGGGTTCAAGCGATTCTCCTGCCTCAGCCTCCTGAGCAGCTGGGATTACAGGGGCCCACCACCATGCCCGGCTAATTTTTGTGGTTTTAGTAGAGATGGAGTTTCACCATGTTGGCCAGGTTGGTCTCGAACTCCTTGCCTCAGGTGATCCAAATTTCTACCTACCAAAGTGCTAGAATTATAGACGTGAGCCACCAAGCCCAGCCAGTGATTTCTTCTTTCTTACAATTCTGTGGGTTTTGACTCAGCAGTTCCTTTGCTGATTTTGCCTGGGCTTACGCATGCATCAGCAAGGCAGTCAGCTGGCTGGGAGGTGCAAAATGGCCTCACTCACATGTCTGGCAGTTGGTTCTAGCTGTTGGCTGGGGCCTCTGCATGGTCTCTGATCTTCCAGTGACTAGACAATCTTCTGTACAAGAGGATCTCAGGAAAACATACCCAGAGAGGAGGTAAAAGGTATCTGGCCTTTTGAAGCCTAGACTATGGGACACAGCATAACTTTTACCAAATTCTACTGGTCAAAGCAAAACAAATCTGGCCCAAATTTAAAGAAATAAAACAAAAGATTCCACCTCTAAATTACAGAAACAGCAAAGTTACATTGCCAAAGAGCATGTATTTTGGATGAGAAGAAATTGTGGCCATAAACAATTACCACAACCACAAAAAAAATGTTTAAAAAGTCATCCAGATTGACTGCATCAATGTCAACATTTCAAGGTCCTAGTTGTGATATTACACTACAGTTTTGCAAGATTTGACCATTGGGGGAAACAGGGTAAAACTACACGAGCTCTCTCTGCATTATATCTTATAACTTCATGTAAGTCTGCAATTATTTCTAAATTAAAAGTTTAATTTTTAAACAGTCAACCAGAAAGAATCTCATTATAAAAAGTAATGTCGGCTGAGCACAGTGGCTCACGTCTATAATTCTAGCACTTTGGAAGGCTGAGGCAGCAGGATAGCTTGAGCGCAGGAGTTTGAGACAAGCCTGGGCAGCATAGTGAGACCTCATCTCTGTAAAAATAACAATAAAATAAAATAAAATAAAAGATAAAGTCTTGTGAATAAAAACAGAATTCATTATCATGACATTTTATCAATTCATGGTGAGGCCATATGTAAAATAACATATGCAGTACATCCCAACCATTTATTCCATGAGTGTTTTTTGACTGTCCACAAACAGCCCAATGCTCTTTTAGGCATTTGGTAACAGACCTAAAACCCCTTCATCATAGAGCATTACCTTCTAGTATTTAACTGAAATCTGTGACAAACCACAAAAAGGAATGAAAGTGAAGGTCCTGGAGCTGACAATAAAATGGTCAGTTAAGGTTAGGTGCAGTGGCTCACACCTCTAATCCCAGCATTTTGTGGGGCTGAGGCAGGAGGATTTCTTGAGGCCAAGAGTTCAAGACTACCCTGGGCAACATATCAAGACCCTGTCTCTACAAAAAAAATCAAAACATAGCCAGTACACACCTGTAGTCCCAGCTACTCAGGAGACTGAGGTGGGAGAATCTCTTGATCCCAGGAGGTCTAGGCTGCAGTGAGCCAAGATCAAAGCACAGAACTTCAAGCCTGGAAGACAGAGCAAAACCCTGTCTTAAAAAAAAAAAAAAAAAAAAAGTCAGTGAGAAAATGCTACTACAAGGTAAGGAGGGACTAAACATATCTGTAACCTCCATTCTAGAACTTTAAAGCCTTCCAGGAAACATCATCTGCTTCTAAAATTATGAGGTGACTCTCTAGACTAGTGCTCTTTCTCTATCTCCTGACTCCTATTATCAGAAGCATAGGTGGAACTATTGAAGACTGAGCTTCTTAGTTCTCCTCTCCACTGCCCCTTACCCACCTGCCAGACACTATCTGACTATTCAAATTGGATAAGGATGATGTAGTATATACTATTAATTGTATTTACCTGGTGTCCATTTATCTTTTTCTTTTGAGAAAACCACCTCTTCCTTACTCTTTGTACTTGTGTGTTGATAGAGAACAATCCTTACTCAGGTATGAAGATGGGCATATGATCCAGTAGTAAGCTAATCAGTATATTTGGTAATAGACAGATAATCTAATTGGTCAATAAGGGTTAGGCCCAGGAGTTTTGTTAGCACTCTTTTCTGCTGTGATCTTAAGTGAACAAGATGTGGGCTAGAAGTTATTGACTGTATTTTGCCAATGGTAATGGCAACTTAGCCTGAAAGCGACAGGAGCACAAAGGAAAATCAGGCAGGGAGGTGAGGAGAGACTAGGTCTTGGTGACAACGTGTGAGACTCTTTAGTCACCTATATCCCAGATCTTTCCTCAGGCTTTTGTGTTACATAAGCAAATGAAATTCTATTTTGGCTTAAGCTAGATTGAGCTGGGCTATTCTTTATTCATGAGTGAAAGTGCTCTAACTAGTACAAAAAAAGGAGGATGCAAACGACCTGGGAGTACCTTGGGGAACCAAGATGGAGGACTGGACAGAACAACAACGACCAATTTTTGAGAAAAGGAATGAAAACCGAATTGTTGTGTGCTTACTTTTTTGCCATCTTTGGCATCTGAGCTAAAACGCTATCTTAGCCTTCATAGGTAGAGGCAGTAGCACTGGTTTCAGAATTTGATAAAGATACTCAGGACGAAATGATCTCCATAACTGAGGAAGAAACTATCTAATTGCCCAAACTTGACATAATTGTTAAAGATTTTCTTTTAGTAATACCAAAATAAAAGAGAAGCCTCTTTGTGTTTCCAATGGATAAAGGAAATAAGTAATAGCACATGATTACCCAAAATATGATGTTCTGGGCACAAATATTTAAGGTCCAAATGCTGGATTAGAGAAACAAATATTCCACTGAGTATATTAGTCAGGGTTCTCCAGAGAAATAGAACCAATAGAACCATCATATATATATATATGAAAAGATTTATTTTAAGGAATCAACTCACATGATTATGGAGGCTGACAAGTCCAAAATCTGCAGGGTGAGCCATCACACTGGAGACCCAGTGAGATGCCAAAGCAGCAGTTCAAGTCCAAAAGCCATCTGCTGGCAGAATGCCTTCTTGCTCAGGGGAAGTCAATCTTTTGTTCTGTTTAGCCCTTCAACTGATGGGATGAGGCCCAACCACATTATAGAGGGCAATCTGCTTTACTCAAATTCCACTGATTTAAATGTTAATCTCATACAAAAACACCCTCACAGAAACATCCAGAATAATGTTTGACCACATATCTGGGACCTGCAGTCCAGCCAAGTTGACATATAAAATTAACCATCACACTGAGTGTAGAAACAAGTCTTAGCAAATTTCTTCATGTCAGCAACTGAATTTTTTCTGTCTTACAAAATCCAGATCTACAGGAAAATATCCTACCAGTATGCTATCATTGACTTCCAAGTCTGAAAGACACAGAAAGCAGAGTTGAATATAATGGAAATAGCATTGTCCCAAAAGTGAGGGGATCTGAGTTCTAGTTGCGGGTTTGGTGCTAACTTAAACAAGTCATGTCATCAAACTGGATTTCAGCTTCCTCATCTCTAAGGTGAGGAGGGGGAAGGTAGCAACAGTGACCTCTATGGTACCTTCTAACTCAAACATTCAATTATGAGGTGGTTTTAAACTCCTTTCTTATCTAGGACCACCAACCTCACTCCTTCCTAGGATCTCTACAGTCTATATTTGTAACACTTGCTTCAAATGCCAAATTGGATATTGTTCTCTTTTCCAGCTCCAACCTTTATGCTATTTAAATAAAAGTAGGACATGTGCTGCTGAGAATGGCAATAACAGGGGTCCGTGGGTGTTGGCAGCAGCCTAGCCAAGGTGACACTGCACTGCTAGAGACAGCCCACACTAAAGGATTTTCTCAGCTATATCAGGTGAACATTTGGCTTTTCCAATGGAAAATAATTTATATCTGAAAGACAGAACTGGTGACAAAAACATCTCCTAGTCTGTCCTTCAGAGCTGGTATGTTCTTAAGAAATTTCTCCTCTGAGAGAAAAGATATTTCATGATAATCAAGAAAGATTTTACAGCAATAATGTCAACAAGATGGTGGAATAGGAGGTATCACCCCTTATATTCCCCCACAGAAATAACAGTTTCACAGCCATCCATGAACAAAAGTACCTTCGTGTTAGGATTCATGTAGGAAGCTGTGAAACTCTGGTGGAACCTGAGACTGAGGAGGACCACTTTGAAAGGGCACACCCATGCCCAGGTGGCAGACTCACCAACTGTGTGAGTTCCTGGCTCCAGACCTAGAAAAAGCCTCATTCTCTTGTGGACTCAGCTGCAACCTTATTTGGCCTTGGTCTGGCCACCAGAACCGTCCGCCAGGAACCCAGACGCAGTCACGCTTACTAATGTTTTGCATGACAGACCTGCCAACCTCAATCCCGGCTAGGACCCTGAAGTGGTCCTGTACTTAAGCTCCAGCCCATCTCAGCTACAGTCTGAGACAAATCCTGCCTATATAGGGACTAGAAAAGATATGCACCCATCTGTGTCCCTGCAGGCAGACCTGCTGACTACAGTCCCATAGCAGATCCAAAAGAGCCTATAATTCAGCTTAAGCCCTCTCAGCTACCATTTGGAAGTAGTCCTGCCCACCCAGGGAACCACCAAGAGATATGCCCATCAGTAACCCCAGAGACAGGCCTGCAGACTTCAGCCTTGGCTATGGCCCCTTACTCAGCCCTGTAACTCAGTCCTCAGCCCCTCTCAGTCATAGTCCAGGGCCAATCCTGCTTGCCCAGGGACTCACCTAGTGACCCAGTGACACCCCTTGCAGGAACCAAGAAAGCTACATTGTCAGTGCACCTGGTGTCATCTGTGGACCTTCATCCTAGCACCAGTCCTACTGACCAAGGCCCCAGAGGCAGTCTAGCTCACCCAAGGACCAGACAGGAATTATGCCAAATTCAGTCTCTGATAACAGGCCCACCAACCGCAGACTCCACTGCAAACCCAACAGCAGCCACATGACCCAGCTCCAATCCCACTCAACCATAATCCCAGAGGCAATCCCATCATCCCAGGGACCCAACAGAAGGTCTTTACCTGCCAAAACAGTCTGCAAAACTGGAAAAGACATTTGCTCCTTCAAATACAGATACCAATGCAAGGCCACACGGATCATAAAGAACCAGTCAAACATGACACCATAAAAGGAAACTAATAAAGCTTTAGTAACTGACCCCAAAGAAACAGAGATCTACAAATGAGCTGAAAAATAATTTAAATAAGCATCTTAAAGAAGCTCAATGAGATGCAAGAGAGGACAGATAGACAACTAAACAAAATTAGCAAACAATGAATGAACAAAAAGAAAAGTTTAACAAAGAACTAGAAACCATGAAAACAAACCAAACAGAAATTCTGAAGCTGAAGAACACAATGACAGAAGTGAAAATTTTAGTAAAGAGCTTGAACAGCAGAACTGATCTGAAGAAGAAAGAATTAAGAACTCAAAAACAGGTAATTTGGAATTAGCCAATTAGAGGAACAAAAAGAAAAAAGAATGAAAAGGAGTAAAAAAGTTTAGGGACCTATGACACCATCAAGCTTACAAATATATGAATTTTGGGAGTTCCAGCAGGAAGAAAAGCTTACAAATATATGAATTTTGGGAGTTCCAAAGGAGGAAAACACAGAAAGCTTATTTAAAGAAATAATGACTGAACACTTCACAACTCTTGGGAGGAATCTAAACATCCAGATTAGTGACACTCAAAGGACTCAAAGCAATATTAATGCAAAGAAGAACACTGCAAGACAAATTACAGTCAAACTGTCAAAAGTCAAAGACAAAAAGAAAATGTTGAATGCAGCAGGAGAAAAGAGATTTCTCACAAATAAGGAAACCATAGGCTATCAGCAGACTTCTCAGCAGAAACCTTCCAGACCAGGAGGAAGTTGGGATAATCAAAGTGCTGTAAGAAAAAAACTTGCCAATCAATTCACAATTTAAGAATAATTTCTAATTTTCAATAAAGTATCAAGCAGCTCAGAATAAGAAATTACTCCAAGTACATGCTGAGGGCTCCTACTATCAAAACTTAATCTCCTTCTCACAGGGGAAATGGAGAGGTTGATAAATCTCAAAGCCATACACACACACACAAAGTTCAAGGAAGCCTTAGGGAGTAGAAGGTGGTGAGTTTCCATGGTAGAGAAGAAAAGTGTGTTAAAGAAGTTCTGAGGTTTGGAAACTGATAATACACGTAAGTTGTGACTTTAAAAGAATCATTAACTGTAGAGTATTTTTATACCCTTCTTCCAGCAATAGCCCCCTGTTTTGACTCTTAACCTCCTCCCCCATTCTTAGGACATGCATTTTGGATGGAACCAAGACTCCATGGGAAAGCACATGGCCCTAAACTACACCAAACATCACATCGCATTTGTTAGCCTCAGAGAACTGTTTGCATGCAGTCTAAGTCTTGGGATTTCTCCAGGAGCTGAAGAATTGATGCTCTCTGCTTCTAAGGGACTTCAGCCTGAAAGGATGCTATAGTTGCTTTTGCTTCCACACAGTAAGACCTGTCTAAGAATGGAGACAACAAATAGGAAGCAGGTCCCAGAGACAAGAAGAAAGAAGCTAGATCCTGATTGTACTGTTTGAGTTTCTCCATCCACTTGTGTTTGAAAATGGAGCTCCTAACTATGCTTTCCAGTTACATGGGCCAATAAATTTCTTTTTTGCTTAAGTCTTTCAACCAAAGGTTTTGATAATGTGACTTTCTTTTGTAGCTACAAATTTCCTTTAAAGGCAATTCCAGAAAAACTCAAAAACATTTTGAACCATGACATAGCCATAATCAAAATGAAATTTCCCAAAGTGATTACAGTGGAAAAGAAATTACTCATTCAGATGCATAGATTCTTATATATTTGCTAGTATATTCATCTTTTTTTATTTTAACTCATACTTTAACTATTCTAAGATCAGAAACTCTGTGGCCAACTGCCACTGCTACTACTTGAGACCATCATTACAACAGTTACTACTGTTACTGCTTGAGACCATCATTACAGCAGTTACTGCTGTTACTGCCTGAGACCATCATTTACAAGACTGAATGAAGGGACAAACATAGAAATTGATAACAAAAGACAAAAGAAACTTTTAAGGAAAGGGTCCGGGGGAAGAAGAAGAGAGCTCCCTGCTTCTAGTGAGCAAAGGCAGCCCCTGAGCTTCTACAGCCCTTCGTATTTATTGGGTAGAAAGAACAAGGAAGAGGAGGTAACTGTTGGTCAGGTGCTTAATTGATCACAGGTTCATATTATTACTAACAGGCTTCATATGTGCCTAATCACAAGAAACATTTGTGCCTGGGTCGTGACCGCCCTCAGCATTCCTTCTGGTGGCATACGCAGTTTGTCAGTTTGCTAACATTCTGTGTTTATGAGAAGAGTTTGCTGTTTACTCATATAGCCTCCAGTGGTATACTGAGTTGATCACGACCCTCAATCTTTCAGCCTCCAACAATATTCTTCTTGATGCAACCTGGGTCACATGCACACCCTTATAAAAGGGTGGTTGGGCACTGTTACCAGAAGAAAAGGATAAAATGGGTACTAGGCAGATAAAAGCAGCAGATATCCACTACAGTTACGTTTGAACAAGTGTAAACATTGGAATATAGAAAAGCATCTTGATTTTTCAGAATTTATCAGATTTTGAAATTGTTAAAAAGAGGCTTGAACCTTATATGAAGGATTTTAACTAGAACCCATAGGCTATTACAGGATTCAGGTTGTCTATAAAACCCCTGATAATAAATGCAAAATTTATGTGCATAACCATATAGAGATTTGAAGGAAGTGAATATACAGCTTTTATTATGCTCTCAGAGGAGTCCATAATGCAAGAAAGGGTAGGGAATCACTGCCTAGACTTGGAGGTGGTTTGATGACTAATAAATTCGACCTGGCACAGTGACTTACATCTGTGATCTCAGCAATTTGGGAGGCTGAAGCGGGAGGATCACTTAAGCCCAGGAGTTTAACACCAGCCTGCGCAACATAGTAAGACCCTGTCTCTACAAAAAATAAAATTAATCAGGCATAGTGGTACATGCCTCTAGTTCCAGCTACTCAGGAGGCTGGGCAGGAGAATTGCTGCAGCCCAGAAGTTAGAGGTTGCAGTGAGCTATGACTGTGCCACTGTTCTTCAGCCTGGGAACAGATTCAGCCTGGGGACAGAGTGAGACTGTCCCTTAAAAAAATTCCAAGGGAAATAAATCCAATCTTTGAAATAACTAAAAATAAAACATGCACAATACACCAATAGGCCAAGTGGTTATCTCTAGAGCTGAGTGAATTTTTCTTTGTATATTTTCTGCATTTTATCATTGTCTATAATAAGTATGAATTATGTCAGTAATATAAAAGGTTAATTTAACTTAAAAATATCTACCGATATCCCTGGGTCTACCATAAAACTCCCAGTCCAAACATAGAAATTAAGTCATTTCAAGCCATATTTAAGGCAACGGGCACTACAAGAACATGAAGCATCAAAATTCAAAAGGCATAAAAACACACTCCATGTAATCAGAAAATCTCATATTCTCTGAACTAAAATTTTGCAGTTCTCTCTTAAACACACTAATTGCCCAAACATTCAAGATATAAAAAGGGAAAAAGTAAGTAAAATGTGAACAACCACTCCTAAATCAACCCTGCTATCAAATTCTATTCTCATTCAAATGCTCCCCCAAGAGCTTTAAAACCTCAGTGGTGAATAGTGTCCTCCAATAACGTGCACCATTTTGTTCAGTGCCAAAAGATTAATAAAACTTAATCAACATAATTACTTAAAAGTAGTCTCCATTGAGTGAGTCAGGGTGTGAAAAGACTCATCTTTGTTAGTAATAATTATCTCTGGGCAAATTATTACCTAACTATGCTCTCCCTAAGACACCTTCTTCCAGAGGGCTTTTACAGAGAAACCAATAGCCTACTAGGGTTTATTTTTGGATCACAATCCACTTGCCACAGTCTATGTCAACCTAAAATGTTTTCCTTCTTATTCTCCCTTTTTCCCAAATCTTCCTAAGATGTATTCATTTCTCTCTGCCAACTAAAAAGTAACACCAATAACGACAGGTAGCACTAATGGAGTACTTAGCATAATATTCAGCATGTAAAAAATATCTTTAGTCATCCATCATCTATTCATTGTTTTGTTTACACAACAAATATTTACTGAGTGTTCACCACTTGCTAAGCACCATACTAGGTTCTTAGCGCATATCAGAGAGGAAAGCAGATGCAGATCCCTGTTCACATAGACTTCTCATTGCATGGGAGAGGAGTGATAAAGAATAAATGGAATAAATAAGTAAAGTATACAGTATGTAAGGAAGTGATAATAAAAGTAAAGCAGGGTTAAGAGACTGGCAGTGCAAGGGGTGGGAAGGTGGGGAGTAGTGGCAGGTACGTGGTGCATTGTTAAATGGGGTCGTCAGCATGGGCTTCATTAAGACTCTATGATTTGAACAAATATTTGAAGATGAGGAAACTAAATAAGAAAATACATGAAGGAAAAGCATTTTAGACTGAGAAAATTGTTAGTGCAAGAGCATAAATGACTTGTTCAAGGAACCCCAAGAAGGCTGCACAGATTGTGGCAGCATGAGAAAGAAAGAGGGCAAAAGGTAATGAGGCCAGAGAAGTAAGGAGAGTATGGATTATGTACAGTCTTGTAGACCTTTGTAAAGGACTTTACTTTTCTGAGAGAAATGGAATCCAATGTACAGTGTTAAAAGAGTGATATGATCTGACCTATGTCTTTAAAGATCTCTCTGGCAGGCTCAAGCTTGCTGAGAAGAAAAAAACTGGAGAGGGCAATGCTGGAAACAGTGTAGGTAACAAACTCAGATCAGGATGGTAGCAGCTAATGTGGTGAGAAGTGGCTGTTCTTTTCGGGGTGTTCTTTTCAACTAGAGCCATGTGGATGTAGTGTCTGAAAGAAAGAGGACGATGAAGATGACTTCAAGTGTTTTGACATTGGAAACTGGATAGAGTTGCCATCGGTGAGATAGGGAAGGCAATAGGTTAACGAGGTTTGAAAAGGAGGATCAAGATTTCCATTTTTGCACGTATTGATTTGGAGATATCTAATAGCCATCCAAATGGAGAGGTCTAATAGGCAGGTGGATATATGGGTCTGAAGTTTGGAAGAAAGGTCTATGTTAAAGATACATATTTAGGAATTAGCATATGGATGGTATTTAAAACCAAGAAGCTGACTGATAAGAGAAGGCAGGAGAAGGGAGGAGATGGGAGGGGAGGAGAGAAAAGGAGAAGAGAAGCAGAGAAAACGAAATGTTTAGAAAATGAAGCAGAGCAAGGTCTGAGCACTACAATGCTTCAATAGTAAAAGCCCAGAGAAGAGAAAGAACCAGTAAAGGATGAGAGATCTGAGAAGAACAGAACTCAGGATGGGAGGTCTGTGAAGCATTTAATCCCATAAGTAGCCACCGTACTTCATCATTTCCATTTTACCGATGAGGTAACTGAGGCACAGCAAAGTTGTGCTGCTGAGGATCACACAGCTCTATAGCCTGGATTTCATTTAGATTTGTATAATGCTGGAGTCCATACTCTAATTTAGAATGCTAAACTGCTACCTACCTAATCTTCAAGGCACATCTTTCCTCTAAAAATATTAGGTTTTTAATATACCTCTCAAATGTCCATTGTCAAACAGCCTATATACTTTCATGCTAAAATATTTGGATATCACTCACCATTCTCCCATTGTTTCTTGCAGATCTTTTCTCTTTCCACTCACAATTTTTAAAAATGTGCCGTCACTTCTTCAAGGTACATTTGATCCTCCTATAACTCTTTCCAGTCTTCCTTGTTATTATCATCTTTTGACCTTCATATCACTTCTCAAGACAATTTGAGGACTTGGAAGATGAGTTAATTTGATATCTATGTAGATGACTATCCAACAGCCACTTTTCCACTGCTGGGACCTTACTCAGCCTAAGCACCCAAGATGCTAGTACTTTATTCCGTAAACACAACCTCTTGGATTTCCTTGTCCCTCATATAACCTTCTCCATAATTTCCACCAAATTTTTAAATAAATTTGGTATAAACTTTTTGGATAAACTTTTTCAAGTCCTCCATATCCTGAACCCTCAATTTCCTTTCCTTTGGATACCTTCTTGACTTCACTTTTTTCTCCATTGAGCTGCAGCTTCCAAGACAACTCAACCTTGTAGAGATCCTGCAGTCCTACTCCTACTGTTCTCCTACACCTCAGCTGGTAAACGGTGCTTGGGGAATCACACAACTGCCCAGATTGCTACCAGCTATGGTTTCTACGATCAAATGTGCCTCCAGTATTGCTGAGCAATATTTTTTTTCGTATTGTCTTTGCTCAGTTTTCTCTCCCGTTTTCTGAGCAGTTGTTCCAAGCCTTCATCACTCTAATCAATTCTCACCCACCCACTACCACCACTACGCACACTATCCCATTCCATATCACCAGAAAACCTTATCTCCTCTTTATTTCAAAGAGAAAATAGAGCCATCAGACACAAATTCCCTTTAGTTCCAAGTTCCTGACCCCCAAAGTTAATTCATTTGCATCTGTACTACTCCTCCTTCCTTTCTTTCTGTCCCAAGGGACTTCTGTACTTCTCTTGTCTAAGATTAATCCCTAGGCCCATATTCTGGATTCTATCACCTCTTACCTCTTCCCCAAGTCATGGTCTATTATTGATCCCACCTTTCTTCTGTGTCTTCAGGCTTTATCTTGCCCTTTGCTTTCTCCTGTAGCAAACAAGCTCCAATGTGATATGGTAAGCTAATTTATATGGACTTTTCTTCTGATGCTCTTTGGATCAGGAGTGCCTTATCTTGTATCTCTCCACTGGAATCCTACTGTTCTTAACAGACTTGGCTCAAAAATTCCGTTAGCTGGAGTATGTCACTCTATTTGAATTTCCATAGCATTTTTGGCACCATTCTTAGGTTGCTTACCACATACTGTACTATACTACAGTTTGTCCTTCCTTTGTTTGTATCTTTCTTTTTGTTAACAAACACTTCCATGTAGCACTTACAGTGTTTCAGATATTGTTCTAAATGCATTTTAAAATATTAACTCATTTAATAATATCAACAATTATTTGCTTATTTAAGTATTTGTATATACTTTGCTGTATTATATTACAAAGTCCTTGAAGGCAAAAATCATAATGATATCTCTTGGTCCCTTCAGTTATACTCTTCCAGACTGGGTAGGCATTAACATAATAGGCATTTGATATGTTTTCCAAGTGTACAAATGCATGGAAATGACTTGGACATCATACAGTCTTCCTACCAACATCAAAAATGCCATATCCTGATGAGTTCTGTAAAGTGAAAAGAAATACAAAGTGAAAACATATCTTACATTGTCTTTTAGTTATGATTTATGGATGGAAAATATGTACAATCAGATTTACTTTTCAAAATCTCTTAGAAAAGTACCAAGTTAAAGTCTGTTATATTATATTTTAGTAATTCTAGAATACCCAGTGTTCCAGTATTGGAAGAGATTTCTGTTTCATTTACTAAATGCCAAGTGAGGTAATTGGTTTGCATTTAGAGAGCATGTTCTAAGACAATTATATATCTTTACATCCTAGAAATCACTTTCAGCTGGTGAGATACACAATGAGAGACATGTGTATACTGCCACTGAGCTATAGAACTATAGATCTGTATTTCCTAACCCTCAATCACTGACAGCATATGCTTATCAAGGAAAATGGCAGGCAGGGAGAGTTGCCCAAATTGCTGGTGCAACCATATCTCTTTGAATCTGAAGACATTAGCTTTAAGACACATGATTTTATATACTATTAAGAAAATTTTAATGCTGTCAATTAAACTATGTCATGCCACCAATTGTAAGAAGAATCCCAATTTTAGAAATGTTGACACGTGTTCTTAGAATCCATATGTACAGTATTAACATTTTTAACCAAACTGTAAGATTCTCCAGAACAGAGATTTACCCTACAGAGATTTTCGTATGGTAGACAATAAGTTTTGTTTAATTTAATCAAATGTAGATTAAAATCCAGTTAAAAGTTTCCTGGGGGTTAGAGACCCTCTCTCAATCTACAAAGAGTCATAATGAATCAGTAGCTTACTTATATAAACTCAGAGGAAATTCCAATCAACCTGATAAGCAAATCCCTCCTTATTGGAAGATCAAAGTATTTTGATCCCCAAGTTTAAATAAGTACAATCTCATTAAGCTAAATTCTTAAAACAATCTGGAATGGTAAGCAGGAAGTTCCCCAAGAATAGTAGTAGAGCAAGGAAGGTGAACAACTGACCATATTTGGTATGTTTACTCTTTATATAAGAAGTGCTGGCATCAGGGAGCATTTCTGTCCTCTCTTTGTATTTCTGCTCTGCTACAGGGATGTCTCCTGTCTATGCTTCCACCACTGTCCACTCCCTTACTAGCTCATTTCCATTCTTCACTCCCCCCACTCAGCACCCCCCCACCCCCACCCTGCCACACACACACACGCACGCACACACACACATGCACGCACACACACACATATATATAATTCCCCAGAACTCAACTAGGGAGTGGATGCTACAGGACACTAGTCAGAGACCAAGGCAAATGCTGGGTCCATTTCACAAGTGAACAGCATCACTGCAGTTAAATTAGAAATCCTAATTCATAACTTATGGCTGAGTGAGTCAGACTGGGTCTGCCATGAAGGTCAACTATTAGGTGAGAAGGAATGGGAACTGGCTCTTGGGCTTCCAGGAATAAGTCTTATGCACCAGCATTTATTAGACAAGCCCATCAGGCAACTACTCAGATGTTATTTTCTACTTAAAATTAGTTCTCAGTGTCTGTTCTCCCTATTTTGGAAGTTCCAGGAAAGAGTGTGATAAATAACAGGATTTCAGCAATAAAATCCCACCTCAAACCCTTAAAGTGAGCCTCCTGTCTCCACCCACAACCACCCCTACTGCTTTAGTGTTGCCCTATAGTTCTAACCATCTGGGTCTGCATCCATTTCGGTTTGGTCCCCACTCCACCTCCTTTCCCCTCCCATCCAATTGTTATGCATGGGAAAACTGGAAACAATTCCCTAGACTTATGATAATATGAAAACAGCCTTGACCTTTACACACAGAAAATAAGTGAAAAATCAGCTGCATCCATCAAAGTCATTAATGACCTTAAAAGAAACTTCATAAATGCAAACATGGATGGATGGATGGAAGGAAAGAAGGAAGGAAAGAAGGAAGGAAGGAAGGAAGGAAGGAGGGAGGGAGGGAGGGAGGGAGGGAGGGAGGGAGGGAGGGAGGGAGGGAGGAGGAAGGAAGGAAGGAAGGAAGGAAGGAAGGAAGGAAGGAAGGTAGAGATGAATTTGTGGTGAAACAAGGAATAAGATGAAGAAACTCTCAGTGGAAATATAGATATCTATAGAAAAATTAGAGAAATATTTTGAAAGCATGTCTTTGTCTTCAGTGGGTAAAGATTTATATCAAATATGATTCTTCTAAGTGTTAGATTTTCTTGCCAATTTTGCTATATATATCATTAACTGTATATTATCTGGTAGGATAAATATCAAATATAGCATCTCATATTGCTTTATAGACATAGGCACAACTTTGCTTTCCCTAGAATCCTAGACTTTCTTTTTTTTTTTTACATCATTAAACATATTTATTGAACATCTATGGCATAGTACACTTAACACTGCCCTAGATAATAGGAATTATTTTTTTTTCATTTTTTTATTATACTTTAAGTTCTAGATACATGTGCATAACGTGCAGGTTTGTTACATATGTATATTTGTGCCATGTTGGTGTGCTGCACCCATCAACTCGTCAGCACCCATCAATTCATCATTTATATCATGTATAACTCCCCAATGCAATCCCTCCCCCCTCCCCCCTCCCCATGATAGGCCCCAGTGTGTGATGTTCCCCTTCCCGAGTCCAAGTGATCTCATTGTTCAGTTCCCACCTATGAGTGAGAACATGCGGTGTTTGGTTTTCTCTTCTTGTGATAGTTTGCTAAGAATGATGGTTTCCAGCTGCATCCATGTCCCTACAAAGGACGCAAACTCATCCTTTTTTATGGCTACATAGTATTCCATGGTGTATATGTGCCACATTTTCTTCATCCAGTCTGTCACAGATGGACATTTGGGTTGATTCCAAGTCTTTGCTATTGTGAATAGTGCTGCAATAAACATACGTGTGCATGTGTCTTTGTAGTAGAATAATTTATAATCCTTTGGGTATATACCCAGTAGTGGGATGGCTGGGTCATATGGTACATCTAGTTCTAGATCCTTGAGGAATTGCCATACTGTTTTCCATAATGGTTGAACTAGTTTACAATCCCACCAACAGTGTAAAAGTGTTCCTATTTCTCCACATCCTCTCCAACAACTGTTGTTTCCTGATTTTTTAATGATTGCCATTCTAACTGGTGTGAGATGGTATCTCATTGTGGTTTTGATTTGCATTTCTCTGATGGCGAGTGATGATGAGCATTTTTTCATGTGTCTGTTGGCTGTATGAATGTCTTCTTTTGAGAAATGTCTGTTCATATCCTTTGCCCACTTTTTGATGGGGTTGTTTGTTTTTATCTTGTATATTTGTTTGAGTTCTTTGTAGATTCTGGATATTAGCCCTTTGTCAGATGAGTAGATTGCAAAAATTTTCTCCCATTCTGTAGGTTGCCTGTTCACTCTGATGGTAGTTTCTTTTGCTGTGCAGAAGCTCTTTATTTTAATGAGATCCCATTTGTCAATTTTGGCTTTTGCTGCCTTTGCTTTTGGTGTTTTAGACATGAAGTCCTTGCCCATGCCTATGTCCTGAATGGTACTACCTAGATTTTCTTCTAGGGTTTTTATGGTATTAGGTCTAACATTTAAGTCTCTAATCCATCTTGAATTAATTTTCGTATAAGGAGTAAGGAAAGGATCCAGTTTCAGCTTTCTACTTATGGCTAGCCAATTTTCCCAGCACCATTTATTAAATACGGAATCCTTTCCCCATTTCTTGTTTCTCTCAGGTTTGTCAAAGATCAGATGGCTGTAGATGTGTGGTATTATTTCTGAAGACTCTGTTCTTTTCCATTGGTCTATAGCTCTGTTTTGGTACCAGTACCATGCTGTTTTGGTTACTGTAGCCTTGTAGCATAGTTTGAAGTCAGGTAGCGTGACGCCTCCAGCTTTGTCCTTTTGACTTAGGATTGTCTTGGCAATGCGGGCTCTTTTTTGGTTCCATATGAACTTTAAAGCCGTTTTTTCCAATTCTGTGAAGAAACTCATTGGTAGCTTGATGGGGATGGCATTGAATCTAGAAATAACCTTGGGCAGTATGGCCATTCTCACGATATTGATTCTTCCTATCCATGAGCATGGTATGTTCTTCCATTTGTTTGTGTCCTCTTTGATTTCACTGAGCAGTGGTTTGTAGTTCTCCTTGAAGAGGTCCTTTACATCCCTTGTAAGTTGGATTCCTAGGTATTTTATTCTCTTTGAAGCAATTGTGAATGGAAGTTCATTCCTGAATTGGGTCTCTGCTTGTCTGTTACTGGTGTATAAGAATGCTTGTGATTTTTGCATATTAATTTTGTATCCTGAGAGTTTGCTGAAGTTGCTTATCAGCTTAAGGAGATTTTGGCTGAGACCATGGGGTTTTCTAAATATACAATCATGTCATCTGCAAACAGGGACAATTTGACTTCTTCTTTTCCTAACTGAATACCCTTGATTTCTTTCTCTTGCCTGATTGCCCTAGCCAGAACTTCCAACACTATGTTGAATAGGAGTGGTGAGAGAGGGCATCCTTGTCTTGTACCAGTTTTCAAAGGGAATTTTTCCAGTTTTGGCCCATTCAGTATGATATTAGCTGTGGGTTTGTCATAAATAGCTCTTATTATTTTGAGGTACGTTCCATCAATACCGAATTTATTGAGCGTTTTTAGCATGAAGGGCTGTTGAATTTTGTCAAAAGCCTTTTCTGCATCTATTGAGATAATCATGTGGTTCTTGACTTTGGTTCTGTTTATATGCTGGATTATGTTTATTGATTGGCGAATGTTGAACCAGCCTTGCATCCCAGGGATGAAGCCCACTTGATCATGGTGGATAAGCTTTTTGATGTGCTGCTGAATCCAGTTTGCCAGTATTTTATTGAGGATTTTTGGATCCATGTTCATCAGGGATATTGGTCTAAAATTCTCTTTTTTTGTTGTGTCTCTGCCAGGCTTTGGTATCAGGATGATGTTGGCCTCATAAAATGAGTTAGGGAGGATTCCCTCTTTTTCTATTGATTGGAATAGTTTCAGAAGGAATGGTACCAGCTCCTCCTTGTACCTCTGGTAGAATTCAGCTGTGAATCCATCTGGTCCTGGACTTTTTTTGGTTGGTAGGCTATTAATTGTTGCCTCAATTTCAGAGCCTGCTATTGGTCTATTCAGGGATTCAACTTCTTCCTGGTTTAGTCTTGGGAGAGTGTAAGTGTCCAGGAAATTATCCATTTCTTCTAGATTTTCTAGTTGATTTGCGTAGAGGTGTTTATAGTGTTCTCTGATGGTGGTTTGTATTTCTGTGGGGTCGGTGGTGATATCCCCTTTATCATTTCTTATTGCGTCTGTTTTATTCCTCTCTCTTTTCTTCTTTATTAGTCTTGCTAGCGGTCTGTCAATTTTGTTGATCTTTTCAAAAAACCAACTCCTGGATTCATTGATTTTTTGGAGGGTTTTTGTGTCTCTATCTCCTTCAGTTCTGCTCTGATCTTAGTTATTTCTTGCCTTCTGCTAGCTTTTGAATGTGTTTGCTCTTGCCTCTCTAGTTCTTTTAATTGTGATGTTAGAGTGTCAATTTTAGATCTTTCCTGCTTTCTCTTGTGGGCATTTAGTGCTATAAATTTCCCTCTACACACTGCTTTAAATGTGTCCCAGAGATTCTGGTATGTTGTATCCTTGTTCTCATTGGTTTCAAAGAACATCTTTATTTCTGCCTTCATTTCGTTATGTACCCAGTCGTCATTCAGGAGCAGGTTGTTCAGTTTCCATGTAGTTGAGTGGTTTTGAGTGAGTTTCTTAGTCCTGAGTTCTAGTTTGATTGCATTGTGGTCTGAGAGACAGTTTGTTATAATTTCTGTTCTTGTACATTTGCTGAGGAGTGCTTTACCTCCAATTATGTGGTCAATTTTGGAATAAGTGCGATGTGGTGCTGAGAAGAATGTATATTCCGTTGATTTGGGGTGGAGAGTTCTATAGATGTCTATTAGGTCCACTTGGTGCAGAGATGAGTTCAATTCCTGGATATCCTTGTTAACTTTCTGTCTCGTTGATCTGTCTAATGTTGACAGTGGAGTGTTGAAGTCTCCCATTATTATTGTATGGGAGTCTAAGTCTCTTTGTAAGTCTCTAAGGACTTGCTTTATGAATCTGGGTGCTCCTGTATTGGGTGCATATATATTTAGGATAGTTAGCTCTTCCTGTTGAATTGATCCCTTTACCATTATGTAATGGCCTCCTTTGTCTCTTTTGATCTTTGATGGTTTAAAGTCTGTTTTGTCAGAGACTAGTATTGCAACCCCTGCTTTTTTTTGTTCTCCATTTGCTTGGTAGATCTTCCTCCATCCCTTTATTTTGAGCCTATGTATGTCTCTGCATGTGAGATGGGTCTCCTGAATACAGCAGACTGATGGGTCTTGACTCTTTATCCAGTTTGCCAGTCTGTCTTTTAATTGGAGCATTTAGTCCATTTACATTTAAGGTTAATATTGTTATGTGTGAACTTGATCCTGCCATTATGATATTAACTGTCTATTTTGCTCGTTAGTTGATGCAGTTTCTTCCTAGCCTCGATGGTCTTTACATTTTGGCATGTTTTTGCAATGGCTGATACCAGTTATTCCTTTCCATGGTTCCTTTCCACAGGGCTTCCTTCAGGGTCTCTTGTAAGGCAGGCCTGGTGGTGACAAAATCTCTAAGCATTTGCTTATCTGTACAGGATTTTATTTCTCCCTCACTTATGAAACTTAGTTTGGCTGGATATGAAATTCTGGGTTTAAAATTCTTTTCTTTAAGAACGTTGAATATTGGCCCCCACTCTCTTCTGGCTTGTAGAGTTTCTGCCGAGAGATCTGCTGTTAGTCTGATGGGCTTCCCTTTGTGGGTAACCCGACCTTTCTCTCTGGCTGCCCTTAACATTTTTTCCTTCATTTCAACTTTGGTGAATCTGGCAATTATGTGTCTTGGAGTTGCTCTTCTCGAGGAGTATCTTTGTGGTGTTCCCTGTATTTCCTGAATTTGAATGTTGGCCTGCCCTACTAGGTTGGGGAAGTTCTCCTGGATGATATCCTGAAGAGTGTTTTCCAACTTGGTTCCATTTTCCCCCTCACTTTCAGGCACCCCAATCAGACGTAGATTTGGTCTTTTTACATAATCCCATACTTCTTGCAGGCTTTGTTCATTTCTTTTTCTTCTTTTTTCTTTTGGTTTCTCTTCTCGCTTCATTTCATTCATTTGATCCTCAATCGCTGATACTCTTTCTTCCAGTTGATCGAGTCGGTTACTGAAGCTTGTGCATTTGTCACGTATTTCTCGTGTCATGGTTTTCATTTCTGTCATTTCGTTTATGACCTTCTCTGCATTAATTAGTCTAGCTGTCAATTCTTCCACTCTTTTTTCAAGATTTTTAGTTTCTTTGCGCTGGGTACGTAATTCCTCCTTTAGCTCTGAGAAGTTTGATGGACTGAAGCCTTCTTCTCTCATCTCGTCAAAGTCATTCTCTGACCAGCTTCGATCCGTTGCTGGTGATGGGCTGCGCTCCTTTGCAGGGGGAGATGCGCTCTTATTTTTTGAATTTCCAGCTTTTCTGCCCTGCTTCTTCCCCATCTTTGTGGTTTTATCTGCCTCTGGTCTTTGATGATGGTGATGTACTGATGGGGATTTGGTATAGGTGTCCTTCCTGTTTGATAGTTTTCCTTCTGACAGTCAGGACCCTCAGCTATAGGTCTGTTGGAGATTGCTTGAGGTCCACTCCAGACCCTGTTTGCCTGGGTATCAGCAGCAGAGGTTGCAGAAGATAGAATATTGCTGAACAGCTAGTGTACCTGTCTGATTCTTACTTTGGAAGCTTCCTCTCAGGGGTGTACTCCACCCTGTGAGGTGTGGGGTGTCAGACTGCCCCTAGTGGGGGATGTCTCCCAGTTAGGCTACTCAGTGGTCAGTGACCCACTTGAGCAGGCAGTCTGTCCGTTCTCAGATCTCAACCTCCGTGTTGGGAGATCCACTGCTCTCTTCAAAGCTGTCAGAGTCCTTCGCGTCTGCTCAGGCCTCTGCTGTTTCCCCTGTTGTTTTTTAGCTGAGCCCTGCCCCTAGAGGTGGAGTCTATAGAGACAGGCAGGTTTCCTTGAGCTGCTGTGAGCTCCACCCAGTTCGAGCTTCCCAGCAGCTTTGTTTACCTACTTAAGCCTCAGCAATGGCAGGTGCCCCTCCCCCAGCCTCACTGCTGCCTCGCGGTTAGATCACCGCAGACTGCTGTGTTAACAATGAGGGAGGCTCCATGGGCGTGGGACCCTCCCGGCCAGGTGAGGGATATATTCTTCTGGTGTGCCCGTTGCTTAAAGCGCGGTATTGGGGTGGGAGTTACCTGATTTTCCAGGTGTTGTGTGTCTCAGTTCCCCTGGCTAGGAAAAGGGATTCCCTTCCCCCTTGCACTTCCCAGGTGAGGTGATGCCTCGCCCTGCTTCAGCTCTCGCTGGTCAGGCTGCGATTGTCCGGCACTCCCTAGTGAGATGTCCCCAGTACCTCAGTTGAAAATGCAGGAATCACCGGTCTTCTGTGTCGCTCGCGCTGGGAGTTGGAGACGAGCTGTTCCTATTCTGCCATCTTGCTCCGCCCCCCCTAGAATCCTAGACTTATAGAGGTAGAAATAATATTAGTGACCTTTACATTTACTCCAAACATTTTATAGATGAGGAAACTAAAATCAAAAGATTGCCCATGACTTGCCTAATGCATTCAGCTGCTGGTTAAGAACCAATGCACCCAGTAAATATGCTTTCACTAAAGAATGCCAGCCACAGAGATTGATCAGAGTTAAGAAACAGAATTAGAAAGAGAAGCTATAGTCTTTTGTTATTTGCGTGAAGAGAGAGTGTATTGGGAGAGAATGTGAAAAAGCACAGAACACAGACAAATAGGATGTTAGCAGGGACACTTGAAATACTGCCCAAAGAAACATTCTAGGAGACTGAGAAGCCCATGTAGTTACTGTTTAATAAAAGCAGCTTGATACTTCAGTATAAAAGCAAGAGTGACTGAAAAGTGAGCAAACCCCTCATTAAAAACCACTCTTACATTCTCCTTTCTGGCTTCATAAGAATATCAAAGGAGGTAGCACATTTTTTCCTATAAATTATCAGATATTCTTTTACAGTCATTCTTGATTTGTTCTGAAAGCCCTTAAGCATTCTAAGTGCCAGCTTTATCAGTTGTATATCCACATTCTGCATCTTTACATCCATGCATCCAGATATCTATCTAAATATACAAACTATTATTGCTATTTAGTGTTTCAAAAACTGAATAATTAGCACATGATGCAAATTTGAGTGCTCTTTTTTAAAAGCTGCTGTGTTTATATGGACATTTACACAAATAATATGGATGAATCATTCAGGAAAAAAATTAATCCCTCAGATATACTCCTCTTAACAAAATCAACTTAATTTTATGTGACATTGTCCTTTCTAGAACTCCAAATTCAATGAACGCAGCAGGTCCTGATCTTGGTTTTTAACAGATGGCCTCAACAATATGACAGTAATAGCATCTGACATGTGTTGTTTCAATGATCTCTTTTACTCTTGGAGAAGTATGGAAGCGTTAGATCCCGTGTGTTCCTTCAGATTGTTATTTCTGGCACACTCTTCTTGGCATATGTTGTGATGAACCATTCACAACAAATTAAATTTTCATTAAGGCAAAAAAAAAACCTTTATAATCCATAAGCCCACAGTTTGCCCCAGTTCCCAAGGTAACATTTTCCGTGCAAAGGGGCCAGTTCTACAAATAATCAAGTGTGGGGCTGGTTTAGACTTATTTTTTAAGAATTAGCTGTTTGCTAAAGCTAGGGATAGGGAGGATGGATGCAGAATGGGGAGGTCTGGAATCCCAGAAATGGAAAAAAGAAGAGATGCCTGAAAGATATGTGGCCTTGATCTCAAAGCCTTTTGCAGTGACACAATAATCATAGGTTCCCAGGAAACACATCAAAAGAGTCTAAGCCACATGATGCCACTTGAATGGTGCCACATGGGCTGGATACAAAGACCAGTTGGAGCAGGCAGAATTCCTGCACCTTTAAGGTAGAGTTTTTGCACTGATTGTAGCTGTAATTAACAGCTTCCTCTAACTGTGCAATGGAATTTTCCTGAAGGAATCAGTGGTTTTACTCACTGGCGGGTTTAGTAAAATGGGATTTCAGGCAGCATAGAGCTTTCAACCCAAAGTAGCTAAATCTAGTTAAAGCAGAAATATCAATGATTTTCAGTGAGTGCACATCATAGAAATGTCTGAGCATCATAAACCACTGCTGATTGCTTCTTTCAGAAGCAACTGCAACTAAATGAGGACCAGAGAAGATGAGAAAGCTAGCCTAGGCCTCTCTCTTCCTGAGCTTGCACTTAAATCCCATATAATTTTTTTCCTAAAATAACGTATTCAAGCCTACTTAGTAACTGGTAGACTACTTTATTTTCAATGTACACTAAAAATACTAGCTAACAATTGGGAAAGAATTTGAATTGAATTCTTTACCTTACCTCACCCTTGGTATAACCTTTTCCTCAGTGATATTTCAGAACCTGCATCAGAGAGAATCTCCTCCTACGTGAGCTTTTGGCTATAAAGGTACTTCATTAGACTCTTTTCATTATTTTCTTTCTACTAAAAATGAAGTTCAGCTATTCACAAAGAGAATATAAAAATGTGTACTTTGAAGTCCAAAATAGTATAAAATAAACAGATTTACAGTTGAATATTGTATTATAAGGCATTTTAAAAATTACCTATGCTTGTGAAATAAACACCTTATAGGAACCAAAGGAGAAAATAAAACTGAAAAAATAAACTGATAAATAAATCAAGGGAATATAATGAAAAATAGGAGTCTGGCAAGAGTTTGCGCTGCTTGACCGATTACTAAAAAGAGGAGAAAGGAGGCTGAAAAAGCCAGTAAAAAGTGGCAGTAATCAGATGATCACTCCATTGCTGAGCAGCTGTACAATATTGAACTAGAAAGGGAAGTACCAAGAAATGTATGTGCATAAGATTCAGCTCTTCATCGATGTTATCAAAGAACTCACAGAAATGAGGGTTTGTGAAAGAAAGAGGCGATGAGAGAATCTGAGGGAATCAAAGGAAGTATACACTTGAGACGGGAGCATCTGCGACGGAGAGAGCACCAGCCCCTGGAACAGCAGGTTGTGCAAGGGCTGGGAACATGTAGGAGAAAGTGTCCTGGAGACTCTGTAACACTGTAGCCTTCAGTTGCTTAAATCCCTTGGAAGCAGTCAAATTCCCTTGGACAAAGTCCAAAATGAAATTGCCTTTTGGCCAAGTCTGATCTAAAGTAAATACTCTACAGCAAATTTTCACCATGTTAACCTGAAAACATATGTGAAAAAATGGTATGGCATTACCTTCTTGTAAGATTGATTTTGTATTAGATATTTCCAATAACCGGCAAATTATTCTAAACAGAATGATAATTCTTGTTTCTTGAAGTCGATCTGAGTATGAAATTCTGATAGGCCTTCTAAAATATTCAAGCCTTGGTAAAGTGAATAAATTGATATTTTTCCCAAAAGAACAAATTTAATACTGGAAACAAAGAATATCTCAACAAGTTTATAAAGGCAGAATTTTAATAAACTCCATTTTCTAATCACAATGCAATTAAAAGAAGTCAATAACAAAGCCAGGACCTCTTATATATCTAAAAATATTCTACTAAACAAAGTTGGGTTGAAAAGGAAATAAAAAATACAACAGACTCTTGGGGAACAAGTCACCAAAAAATAAAAATCACAATCACAATCTTTATAGGGTCAAAACAGAAATACCACCAATTTTAAAAGAAAATATTAGTGAATTATACATTCAAAGTAAGAGATTCAAGAAAGAACTTGCCCAAAATCCTATCTGAAACTTACTACTTTTCTCTTTTCACCATCTCAGTAGATGGCACCACCACCTATGCAATTGCTTTGGCCTGAAATTTGTGTGACGTCCTTGATTCTGTCCTTTCCTTTTAACTCTAAAATGTAACTCCACTTCTTCTACTTTCATTGTCACCTCCATATTCCAAAGCCCATCATCTCAATACACCCATGGCAATTACCTTCTCATTATTTTCCTTGCTTCCACTCTTGCTCTCCTAAGAAGCCACTTTCCACCCTGTGGCAAGGAGGTTCTTTGGGACATATAAATTAGATCACATCACTTCTGCTAAGACTATTCAATTATTTCCCACCGCATGTATATGAAAATCTAAATTTTCACCAATATCTTACCTGAAAGACTGGGGCCTATAAACAGAATTTGGCCCACAGACATGTTTCATTTGCCCTACCAATGTGTCTTAAAAGATTGTTAATTGATTACCAATATTTGAAAAATTGCACATTAAAAATGGAAATTTCTGAATTTTCTTAAAATTTTGAAAAATCTGCCTACACCGTCCCTGTGTTATCATGTGGTGATAAATAACTACAGTCCCTACCACCCCATATTGGCTCCAGTCCCTAGTCTGTATATCAATAGTTCTTTTTACTCCCAGCTTTCTCAAGGTATAATTGAAAAAATATAAAACTCTATATATTTGTGGTATACAATGAATGTTTTGATATAAGTGTACATTGTGAAATAATTAAATCAAATTAACATATCTATCACTTCATATATTTATCTTTTTTATAGTGAGAACATTTCAGATCTACTCTCTTAGGAATTTTCTAGTAGACAGTATATTAACTATAGTCACCATGCTGTACAATACATTTTCAGAACTTATTTATCTTATCTAAAACAAAACTTTATAACCTTTAACCAACATCTCAACACCTCCTCATTGCCTCCCCATCAATAATTTTTTTTTTTTTTTGAGACGGAGTCTCACTCTGTCACCCAGGCTGGAGTGCAGTGGCACACCTCCCGAGTAGCTGGCATTACAGGCATGTACCACCATGCCCAGCTAATTTTTGTATTTTTAGTAGAGATGGGGTTTCACCATGTTGGCCAGGCTGGTCTCAAACTCCTAACCTCAAATGATCCACCTGCCTCAGCCTCCCAAAATGCTGGGATTACAGGCATGAGCCACCGCACCTGGCCGACAATTCTTTATCAAGTGTGCACGATCTATTTTTCATGCCACAGTCATTAATACTTTTCCATATATAAGTATATTTACTTTATTTGCTTATCTTTAAATTTATTTATTTGTTTATTTTTGAGACAGTGTCTCACTCTGTCACCCAGACTGGAGTGCAATGGCACAGTCATAGTTCACTGCCGTCTTGATCTCTAGGCTCAAGCTATCCTCCTGCCTCAGTCTCCCAAGTAGCTGGGACTACAGGTGTACACCATCACACCTGGCTAATTTCTTTTCTCCTTTTAAATATTTTTTTAAAGTCTTGCTATGCTTTCAAAGCTGGTCTTGAACTCCTGAACTCAAGCAATCCTCCTGTCTTGGCCTCCCAAAGTATTGGGATTACAGGTGTGAGTCACAGCCCCTGGCCTACTTTACCTTATAAAATGAAATCTAGACTGAGAGAACCACATGTTTCTTACCTCTGGGGTATTTTGTTAGGTTATAATACTAGTCCCAACACTGAATTGAAATGGAGTGTCTGCATATTTTTCAATATTATACCAAACAGACACTTTCAAATTTCCAGATGTTTAAGAGTATTTGAATATTTGTCAACACATAGAAAAATTCTGAATGATAAAAATTTTCATGTTTCATCTTGGAAAATTAATGCAAGGAAGGAAGGAAGGAAGGAAGGAAGGAAGGAAGGAAGGAAGGAAGGAAGGAAGGAGGAAGGGAAAAAGGGAGGGAAGGAAGGAAGGAAGGAAAAGGAGTAGACCTTCAGTGAGGGGGGAGAAACAAATGACCATTTGTGAAGCACTTTTATGTGCCTGGAACTGTGCATGGCAAAATGGGATACCAAAATCAGTGTATAAAATGTATAAAATAAAGTTCCTCGGGCAACCTACAGAATGAGAGAAAATTTTTGCAGTCTACCCATCTGACAAAGGGCTAATATCCAGAATCTACAAAGTACTTAAACAAATTTGCAAGAAAAAATTAAACAACCCTGTCAAAAAGTGGGTGAAGGATATGAACACACTTCTCAAAAGAAGACATTTATGCAGCCAACAGACACATGAAAAAATGCTCATCATCACTGGTCATCAGAGAAATACAAATCAAAACCACAATGAGATACCATCTCACACCAGTTAGAATGGTGATCATTAAAAAGTCAGGAAACAACAGGTGCTGGAGAGGATGTGGAGAAAGAGAACACTCCTAAACTGTTCGTGGGACTGTAAACTAGTTCAACCATTGTGAAAGACAGTGTGGCGATTCCTCAAGGATCTAGAACTAGAAATACCATTTGACCCAGCAATCCCATTACTGGGCATATATCCAAAGGATTATAAATAATGCTACTATAAAGTCACATGCACACGTATGTTTATTGTGGCACTATTCACAATAGCAAAGACTTGGAACCAACCCAAACATCCATTAATGATAGACTGGATTAAGAAAATGTGGCACATATACACCGTGGAATACTATGCAGCCATAAAAAAGGATGAGTTCATGTCCTTTGTAGAGACATGGATGAAGCTGGAAACCATCATTCTGAGCAAACTATCACAAGGACAGAAAACCAAACACCACATGTTCTCACTCATAAGTGGTAACTGAACAATAAGAACAGGTGGACACAGGGTGGGGAACAGCACACACTGGGGCCTGTGATGGGATGGGGGAGCGGGGAGGGATAGCGTTAGGAGGAATACCTAATGTAAAGTAAATGATGAGTTAATGGGTGCAGCACACCAACATGGCACATGTATACATATGTAACAAACCTGCACATTGATCACATGTACCCTAGAACTTAATAATAATAATAATAATAATAAAAGAATTTACTCATGTAACCAAATACCACCTATTCCCCAAAAACCTATGGAACAAAAAATGACCTATTAGGGAAAAAAAAAAAATAGTAGGACATATTACTGAGTTTTGTTATCATGTGGCTTTTTAAAATAAAAATAAATAAAATAATAAATAAAATAAAAGTTCCTATAGAGGCTGAAAATTGTGCCAAATAGGATATATGGAACAACTAGAAAATAATTAATAGTTATATTCAGATAACTACAACAATAACTCAAGAATAAAAGATCAGGGAAAGCTGACAAGATCAATGAAAAGTTAAGATTAGAAAAGGGACTTGAAAGTGAAATAACATCTCAATAAATGTAGACATTTCTGACAAGGAATGCAGAATGAGCACCAGTAGGAAGGAAAAAAGGAGCAACGCATATAGCAAGATATATAGAGAGAACAAGAAGACTCACTTGACTAACATGAACATGATTAACACAATATAACTATGACAATGGCATCTTCTCTATATATTACGTACATATTGATATGTGTTTATTTGCATTTCTACATTTAGATGCTGAGAATAAAAATAGCTTGCCATCCACAGATTTCAAATCCTGGGGGATGGAGATATTATCCATGACACCCATCTGACTCATTTATAGCATCTTTCAAAATCTCCCTAGACACAAAGCAAAAAGAAATGGTAATAACAACACATTGTCTTTAGATAGTATTCTTTGTGAAATAATTGGAAGAATCTTACAACAAAAATTACATGTATTCTTATGTCTCTATAAGGTAAATAGATAAAAAGCTTTTATCTGCAATTCAGACAGGATGAATAAAGGTGTTAAGTGACTTGTCCATGCTGTGTTTCTGGCTAAATTTCAGGTGACTCTCTATAATTATTTAGCTTTTCAGGTGGCTTTGGAAATTTCTCCTCTTCTATCCCTGTGGAGTGCCTCCATTGTCTTCCCTACTTCTGCCGCAGGGCTAATAGGTCTCTGATAGTAGGCTGCAAGGGTGTCATTAGCCTCTCTCCACTCTATCAGCTCACCTCTCACCAGAAAGAGTTTCAGAATAGTTGGCTAGAAGTTTCCTATTTGTTTTTTTTTTTTCCTATTTTTCTTTTTTCTTTTTTTTTTTTTTTTTTTTTTTTTTTTACTTTAGCATGCTCTGTTTTTCCTAAACTACAGCTGTACATAGAAAAATTCAACTGGAACCCTATAATACAATTTGATCCATTCAACCATTTCTCTGTGTTTGAGGCCATTTCAGGCACAAATCAGATTTTCAACAACCTTCAGACACAGGAACCTAATGCTTGCAGTGGAAATAATCCGTTAATCCATGTTTTTAGCTCAAGTGAGACAGAAGAGATTGAAATCAGATCCTCTCCTTTTCAGTCAATACACGTAAGTGCAATTAGCCCTTTCTGTTGTGTTGTATATGGAATAAACCTAGAAGTCAAGAAGGCTTAATTATAGACCCCACTGTGCCATAACTTGGTATGCAGTGAAGTACAACCAGCACAGGGCTTTAAAACAGTACAGATTTCAGCAAGCATATTGACTGTGCTCTGTGACACAGAGGAAGTTACTTAACTTCTCTGATCCATTTGTAAGAAAAATAGTAACTATTTCATTCACTGGGTGGTTAGCAGGATCAGACAGATTAGCTTATTAAAAGCAATCAATGGCATTTCATACAGCTGGTATATATTCAATAATATTAGGAATTGAGTTAGATGAGCTTTAAGGTCCCTTCTGGTACTAACATTTTATGTTTCTATTATTTTTTCCTAGGTACTATAAATTGTATAGCAGCCTGGTTCCTTCTCCTAGCCCGCAAGCTGTACAGCTGCAAACACTTAACTCCCACCTGTAGGCTCAAAATAGCTTCAGGCTTTGAGACTCTTATGACCAAACCCCCACATTGTACCCCACTTTCAAGAACTAAGTCACTGCCTTATTTTCTCCCTTGTACTCTCTTCCTCTGAGATTTTAATTCAATCCTTTTCCTCCAACTCTCTCATGATATGAAGGCCAGTCCCTGAACCCTATTACCATGGCATGATCAGAACTATGTGCTGTAAGGACTCCCCGCACTGACCACCTGCTGGCTTGGACACTCACTGCCTGTCTGCTGCCAGTTTGAGAGCCCTAACCCACTAGCCAGGACATCTGCCTACAGACCACTGCCAGGCCTCCCAGATACCAGCTAGCCCCCTGCCGGCTTACCTCACAGTGCTCACTATGTGAAAGCCCGGCCCTGGTCTCTCCTGCCCAGCTGAAGCCAATCCTACTTATAGATCCTGGACAATCAGCCCAAACCTAGGCCTGCCATGGGCATGGTCACTGACATGAACACAAGGATATAATACTGCTTCTTAGATCTGCAAGGAATTCATGCTCCTTATACATTTGAGATAACGATCTTAAAGCTCTGTATTTAATCTACGTTGTAGCCTATTTTTAATCTAATTTTTTCATTTCCTGAATTTGCATTTTTGTGGTAAAAACATATATACAAAAAAGTGCACAAAACATAACTGCATAGCTTAATGGATTATCACAAATCAAACATACCCATGTAATCAACATCAACAAGCTTCACTGTGTCCTCACATGGTAGAAAGACAGCTCTGGTGTCTCTTCCTCTTCTCATAAGGCACCAGACTTATCGGATTAGGGCCCTACCCTTATGACCTCACTTAGCCTTAATTACTTCCTGCAGGTCCTATTTCCAAATACAGTCATACTGCAAGTTAGGACTTCAACTTGAGAATTTTGGAGGCACCTAATTCATTCCATAGCAGCTGTCACAATACATTTAAAAAAACAATAACTAACATTTATTTTGTGGTTATATATGACAGTGCTTTACCCACAATATCTCATTTAATGCCCCAACATCCTATCAGGTAACTACCATTATTGTCTACATATTTTTTTTTTTTTTTTTTTTTTTGAGACAGAGTCTCTCTCTGTTGCCCGGGCTGGAGTGTAGTGGCCGGATCCCAGCTCACTGCAAGCTCCGCCTCCCGGGTTTATGCCATTCTCCTGCCTCAGCCTCCCGAGTAGCTGGGACTACAGGCGCCCGCCACCTCGCCCGGCTAGTTTTTTTTGTTTGTTTGTTTGTTTGTTTGTTTTTTCGTATTTTTTTTAGTAGAGACGGGGTTTCACCATGTTAGCCAGGATGGTCTCGATCTCCTGACCTCGTGATCTGCCCGTCTCGGCCTCCCAAAGTGCTGGGATTACAGGCTTGAGCCACCGCGCCCGGCCTGTCTACATTTTATACATAAGAAACAGAATCCAGGAAAAGGTTAAACAACAGAAATCAGAACATGCCTTCCTCCTTATTAAAATTCTCCAATGGCTTCCTATTCGTCTTAAAATTAGATCCAAACTCTTTACCATAATATACAATGCCTTCCTCATCTGGCCCTATCTGCCTTTTTGTTCTCATCACCCACCATTTCCCCTTCACACACTGCATTCCAGCTGCACAAGGCCTCTTCCTGTCCCTTCCCGCCAAGGCTATTACCCTCTCAGGGCTTTGGCACATACAGTTCTCTCTATCTGGAATGTTCTTCTCACAGGTCCTTGCATGCTCAATTGTTTTGTGATTTAAGTCCTAAATGAAATACATCTTCTCAGACCTGGCCACCCTATCTATCTGCCCCTCCCAATTACCTTCCAAAATAATAGTCTATTTTTACACCCCTTATAATACTATTTTAAATTATTTTATTTTTTATTATCATTTCATTCCAGTTTTGGTTGTCAACAAGTGATATTAGAACGTCAGAGTTATAAGGATAAAGAACTTGTCTTTCTTCTTCACCTCTTTAGTTCCAATGCCTAAAACTTAACATATAATGGCACCAAATTACATCAAATAAATGCTTGAGTAGATGAATGAATGAATGATTTGTCCATGGTCACACAGTTAAGTAAATGGCAGATCATACATTCTAAAACCATTCATTCTTATTTCAAACTCTGCAAAGAAATGTCTGAAAGAATTTATTTCAAAATTATACGTCAAAATTAAAATCAAGGAATAGATTAATTTTTGGAAGAATCTGATTCAATAATAATTATAGCTACCATTTAAGAAGGGCCTACCCTGTATTATGTACTCTGCTAAGTGCTTTCTAAGCACTGTCTACTTAATCCTCAAAACCACTCTACAAAGTAGCTGTTATTATCCTCATTTTGCACTGAGGAAATTGAAGCTCTTCGAGGTTAAGTAATTTATCCATGTCATGCCTAACAGGAGACTGAACTAAGATGGAACCCAGGTCTGTCTGTCTCCAGAATTTGAGCTATCACCCTCCAGACCATAAAAATTGAGTCTGTTTTAAAATAATATCACATCAGCAATATATATTTCCTGATCAAAATATGTATTTACTTGGTACTTTAAAAATAAACTGTAAATAATTTGTGTTAAAAAATCATATGTAAATTTTATTATCACTCCTGACATTATTCTGGTCTTCAATTATTTTTCCCACTAGAGAAACAAAATATTATTTGATGGTGAAATTTTCTGAGCACTAAAATCTAATATGTTATATAGAAGAGAGCACTTCTAGATAGAAATTATAGATGGCAGATGTCCAGTGCTAATTCATTGTCTTTTAAATGAAATAGCAAGAACGTCTTTAAAGGGACATTTACACCACCTAAGTAATCTTCCAAAGTGTGGTATGTTGGCAATCACTAACCAGCACAAACTGCCGAGGTTAATGAATAATGCTAATCTGAATCAATCTGCATAAACTCCATCTACTCAGATTTTTTTCTCTAGTTTTCTCTTGAGACGTTGATTTACAAGCTAAAGTAGAAATTAGAGACTTACAAAGAGATATCAGACACCTATACTATTAAAACATCTGTGGATACAGAATACTGACTTAGACATAGGAGAAACAGATGATAAAGTCTCTTGACTGTTTCTTGTCCAAGTAGTCTGTCTCCAATAGGCCTGAAAAACCAGCCTTTGACAGAAGCATTTGAGTTATTATCTGTTAGATCAAGAACTCTACAAGGGAAAAGAAAAAAAAAATCTGCCCAAGAACTCTAGAAATAATAACAACAGAACAAGTTGGTATGAGTTGCTAAACCAGATAATATTCTGAAACAAGTAAACGGAGCAAAGTCTAAACACTGCCACTAAAAAAAGAGAGGGGAGGTATTAGAAGCTTCCTACCAACAGCCTAGAAGAACATATCCTTATTGCAGATCCAGCATATAAACCCAGTGCACCATATTTCATGAACATCAGAACATCAGGTACCACCAAATGGATTTTTCATCACATACTTAAATTTTTCTAAATAAAAATGAATGCATGTCATTTTCTCCAGTGCTTTCATGTCTCTAAACTGCTGGTGACAGAAGGATCAAATTTAGTGATATAAAAGTTCTTTAAGTTCTCTGGGATGAATCTATAGGCCAGATCTAAATATCTCCTTATTAAAATCCACCTTTACCAAAGATAAGAGAATGACTATGGAAAACGTTTCCCAATCCTACCCTTCATTTGCACTTGTTGGCTGTCTTCCTAGTTGAACAAACCTGTTTCCCAGCCTCTGGTCAATTCCCCAAAGCTATCCATCATGCCTATGCCTGTTAAAGGAGTGTATTTTCCCCTTAAACTCAAGTATAAAGATATCTCTTGCCTGCCTAAAACCCCTACTAATGCCTGTTTCCTACAGAATAAAGTTCAGATTCTCCAGACTCACCCTTCAGGCCCTCTGCAATGTAGCAGTTTTCCAACTCTCCAAACATGTGTTCAGTAGGCACAACTGTGTTTCCATCACACAATTATGCTCAGTTCCCTAAGGGAAGTTAGAGCTACTTATTTCTAAGCCAGCATTTCTCAAAAGCCTTTGCGTCAATGGACTTCCCAGAAATCTTTTAGGAAAGAGTGCTCTGGCCTTTGTTCAGGCAGTTCCGTCTGCCTGGGAAGTGCTCTTTTTCCACATGTTCAAAGTCCCAGCCTTCTGTGGAGGTCCACATCAAAGTCTCCGGCAGCAAATAAATCCCTCTCTCCCTCACTCTTATAAATCATGTGGAAGCTCTCTTTTATCACTTTATATACCAATGTAAGCATCAATATGTACCAATATAAGCACAAGGCTTTACAGTTAACAAAATAACTTTCACATATATTTCACATAAAACACAATGCTTTATAGTTTACAAAATAATTTTCACATAGATCCCCTCTTTAAATGATTACAAATGTCCTTATGTTTTTGGCAGTGTTTTCTTGGAGAAAGAGGGAGATGTTTTTCAGGACTTCGGACCAGTTACTTCTATCTGAACATCAGTTTTATCTGTAAAATAGAAATACTAATGATACGGTTTGGCTCTGTGTTCCCACCCAAATGTCACCTTGAATTATAATAATCCCCAAGTGTGGTGGGAGGGACCCTGTGGGAGGTAATTGAATCATGGGGGCATGTTTTTCCCATGCTGTTCTCATGACAGTGAATAAGTCTCATGAAATCTGATGGTTTTATAAAGGGAGTTCCCCTGCACATGCTCTCTTGCCTGCTGCCAAGTAAGATGTCACTTTGCTCTTCCTTCACCTTCCACCGTGATTGTGAGGCCTCCCCAACCATGTGGAACTGTGAGTCCATTAAACGTCTTTCCTTTATAAATTACCCAGTCTCAGGTATGTCTTTATTAGCAGCATGAGAATGGACTAATGCAGTGAATTGGTACCAGTAGGGTGAGGTGTTGCTGTAAAGATACCTGAAAATGTGGAAGCGACTTTGGAACTGGGTAAGAGGCAGAGGTTGAAACAGTTTGGCAGGCTCAGAAGACAGGAAAAATGTGGGGAAGTTTGGAACTTGCTTGAGACTTATTGAATGATTTTGACCAAAATGCTGATAGTGATATGGACAACGAAATCCAGGTTGAGGTGGTCTCAGATGGAGATGAGGAATTTGTTGGGAACTGGAGCAAATGTGACTAGTGTTATGTTTTAGCAAAGAGATTGGAGGTGTTTTGTTCCTGCCCTAGAGATTTGTGGAACTTTGAACTTGAGAGAGATGATTTAGGGCACCTGGTGAAAGAAATTTCTAAGTAGTAAAGTGTTCAAGAGGTGACTTGGGTGCTGTTAAAATCATTCAGTTTTATGTATTCACAAAGATATGGGTTTGGAATTGGAGCTTATGTTTAAAATAAAAGCAGAGCATAAAAGTCTGGAAAATTTGCAGCCTGACAATGCTATAAAAAAGAAAAATCCATTTTCTGAAGAGAAATTCAAGTGGGCTGCAGAAATTTGCACAAGTCATGAGGAGCCAAATGTTAATCACCAAGACAATGGAGAAAATGTCTCCAGGGCATGTCAGAGGCCTTTGTTGCAGCTCCTCCCATCACAGGCCTGGAGGTCTAGGAGGAAAAAATGGTTTCATGGGCCAGGCCCAGGGACCCCCTGCTCTGTGCAGCACAGGGACTTGGTGCCCTGCATCCCAGCTGCTCCAGCCATGGCTAAAAGGGGCCAAGGTACAGCTCAGGCCATGGCTTCAGAAAGTGTAAACCTAAGCCTTGGCAGTCATGGCAGCATGTTGAACTTGCAGGTGCACAGAAGTCAAGAATTGAGGTTTGGGAACCTCTGTCTAGATTTCAGAGACTGTATGGAAACACCTGGATGTCCAAGTAGATGTCTACTGCAGTGATGGGGCTTTAGGGAGAACCTCTGCTAGGCCAGTGCAGAAGGGAAATATGCGGTTGGAGCCCACACACAGAGTACTCACTGGGGCATTGCCTAGTGGAGCTGTGAGAAGAGGGCCACAATTCTCCAGACCCCAGAAAAGTAGATCCACCAACACCTTAGACAGTGCACCTGGAAAAGCCACAAACACTCAATACCAGCCTATGAAAGCAGCCAGGAGGGGAGCTGTACCCTGAAAAGACACAAGGGCAGAGCTGCCCAAGGCCATGAGAGCCCATCTGTTGCATCAGTGTGACCTGGACGTGAGTCACACAGTCAAAGGAGTTCATCTTGGAGCTTTAAGATTTGGCTGCCCTGCTGGATTTCAGACTTGCAGTGGGGCCTGTAGTCCCTTCATTTTGGTCAATTTCTCCCACTTGGAAAGGGTGTATTTACCCAATTCCTGGACCCCCACTGTATCTAGATAGTAACTAACCTGCTTTTGATTTTACAGGCTCAAAGGTGGAAGGGACTTGCCTTGTCTCAAATGAGACTTTTTGGACTGTGGACTTTTGAGTTAATACTGAAATGAGTTAAGACTTTGAGAGACTATTGGGAAGGCATTATTAGTTTTGAAATGTGAGAACATGAGATTTGGGAGGGACAAGTGGCAGAATAATATGGTTTGACTGTGTCCCCACCCAAATCTCATCTTGAATTATAGCTCCCACATTTCCCATGTGTCATGGGAGGGACCAAGTGGGAGGTAATTGAATCATGGGAGCAGGGGGTCTTTCCACTGCTGTTCTCATGATAGTGAATAAGTCTCATGAAATCTGATGGTTTTACAAAGGGGAGTTTCCTACACAAGCTCTCATTTTTCCTCTTGTCTGTTGCCATGTAATACATGTTTTACATGTATTTACAATAACATGTAAAACATGTTATTGTTTATTACCATATCTTCCATACCTGGCACAAAGTAGGCCTTCAATAAGCGTTTTTAAAAGAAACACAGTTAAATACTAGGGGAGACAATTATTTAGAAATAATAACAGCAATTGCCTAATGGCAAGTGCTTTAAAAGAAGTATATACAGGGCCGGGCGCGGTGGCTCAAGCCTGTAATCCCAGCACTTTGGGAGGCTGAGATGGGCGGATCACGAGGTCAGGAGATCGAGACCATCCTGGCTAACACTGTGAAAGCCCGTCTCTACTAAAAAATACAAAAAACTAGCCGGGCGAGGTGGCTGGTGCCTGTAGTCCCAGCTACTCGGGAGGCTGAGGCAGGAGAATGGCGTAAACCCGGGAGGCGGAGCTTGCAGTGAGCTGAGATCCGGCCACTGCACTCCAGCCCAGGCAACAGAGCGAGACTCCGTCTCAAAAAAAAAAAGAAAAGAAAAGAAAAAAAATGACTTTGCCTCCTCACCCAGCACAACATATAGTAAAGGTGAGCAAACAGGCATCTATGTCTCCTTGCCCATTACTCTCCACAGCACTCCCACACTAAATGTAAGCTTCTATAGCAAGAGTAAGTAAATGGTTTCTATAATGAGCCAGAGAGTAAATATTTTAGGTTTCTGAGGCAATACCATTTCTGTAGCAACTATTGACCCTTGTCATTGAAGTACAAAAGCAGCCATAGACGATATGGAAACAAATATGGCTATGTTCCAATAAAACTATATTTACATGCAGCGAGCCATATTTGGCCCAAACATAGTTTCCTGAACATTGTTCTAGAGGCTAGGAACTATTTTTATCCTCTTTGCAGTTTTTGAATTGACTTGAACTACTTGGAGAACTTTATTCTTTTGGTTTTGGAGTCTGATCTTTGCACACATACCCACAAAGAGAGAGAAAGAGGAGAGATGGCAGGAGAGAGAGCAAGATATGGAGCAATGATAACTGACACTAACCACTTTTAGGAAAATGCTGTTGCAGAAATGGAAACAGGATGGGACACCTTTTTTATACAGCTTCTTAATGAAAACAAAGATCTCCGGATTTTCACAATTAAAGTCCTGACCTCAATACTACCAGTTGGTCTTAAAAAGATCCAAGGGAATATCAGTTTAGAAACATAAGAACTAGTGTAGAGAAAATTGACCTGATTTTTTTCTGATGTGAACTCTAGGAATGATATTTACTGCTGAGATTATGTTGCTTCCCTAAATTATAGTTTAGTTCCTTCAGGTAGGAAAAAAAAGAATAACAAACACCATTTGTATAAACCACCATTTATATATATATAGATAAAAGTATTAACATATCTATATTCTCTTAATGGGAAAATGAAGAAGCTCTTCAGTTTAAAAAAAAGAAAATACGTTAACATAGAAATTGTCATTTTAGTCCTGAATGTTCTTGATGGGGCTACAAAATGACTATTCTATGATTAAAAAAAAAAAAAATTAGAGAAAAGAGGCAGGGGAAACACAAAGAATAAGTAATAAGGAAGAGCATAGGAGAAAAAGAGAAAGAAATAATAATAAATAGAAAATAAAAGAGAAGAGAAAGAGACCAATAAGCCTGCAATAGAGAATTGGCAGACTCTCAGTAATTCCTTCAAGGTCAGGCAGAGATTTCAAAGTCATGAACGACCAAAGCCTGCTTCACTATACTTTTAAAAATCCATTCCATAGTATTTTTACAGAAGTAAAGGTTATTGGCTTATTTCAATTCTATAAATCAAAAAATCTATTCTAAAATCCAGACCAAATATAATTAACATAGTATTATCTCTGTGTGTTTGGGCCCCTCAAGATTTGTGCTGGTGTGCATTGCATCTCCATCAATTGAGATGTCTGTTGTGGGAAGAACCATACTGCATGTGCCAATGAAAGAACATATATGGACTCTAAGATAGGCCAGAAATTACTAAAACTGTGTAGACTGCCATTTAACATGACTGGATTTCAGTGAGTGACTGAAAAGATGACTCTTAAAAGTGTGAAAGACCTATTAACACAAACTTCAGAGAAAACTCCCATGTTCTACATTCTGAAACCAATGTTGAACGAAGACGGTCATAAATTAACAAGTGTCTTATTTTTCCTATCATTTTGTTTCCTGGCTCCAAGATGGTAACCGGGTCTTCAGGTTTTCTTCTTAGAGGAGTTCATGTTGTATGGCCAAAGAATTTACCTAAAGATTATGCATTTTTCTGAATTCTTTCTTCCTAAAATCCTAAACTCATCTAGGGAGTTATGCTAGGTCTTTGGGGTAAGAAGAAAAGAAAATAAGGTGAATATGTCAAGGGAAAGCTTCTCCGAAGACTACAATGGGGACTGAGATCTGTGGGTTCTACAAGGAGGTTCTACAAAAGGAGGAGATGGCAGACATCTGAAAGGAACAACTGCATTGTGTATGCAGGGAGACCGGACACTAAGTGCCTGGGCACCCAGTCTCATGAAGACACAGGCTGAAGTTTGAAACAAAAGTAGAAGACGCCCTACCCCTCAAGGGCTGATGTGAGTTTGGGCAGAAATCCATTTGAACCAAAAACATCAAGATCTGCCTTCCACCCATCTACCCTAAATAGCACCTTTGCCCAATCCAGAAACGGAAAAAAACTCCAATAATTATTGAAATTGAATTTTTAGTCAATACAATGAGATGAAGGCTTGGATCAGATTAAATTTGACTTAGAGAAGTATATACATACCTTGAAGATACTGTGGGTTCTTTTCCAGATCACCTAATAAAGTAAATATTGCAATAAAACAAGTCGCATGAATGTTTTGATTTTCCAGTACATACTTAAGTTATATTCACACTATGCTGTAGTCTAGTAAGTACACACATTAATTAAAAATACTTTGTTGCTAAAAAAATCATGAGCCTTCAGTGCACTGTAATTTTTTTGCTGGTGGATTGTCTTGCCTATATATTGATAGCTGATGACTGATCATTGGGTGGTGGTTGCTGAAGATTCAGGTGGCTGTGGCAATTTCTTAGATTCAGACAATGACACTTGCCACACTGCTTGCCTTTTTCTTTCAGGAAAGATTTCTCTGTAGCATACATTACAGTTTGATAGCATTTTACCCATAGTAAAATTTCTTTCAAAATTTAAGCCAATCCTTTCAAATCCTGCTGTTGCTTTGCCAACTAAGTTTATAAAATATTCTAAATCCTTTGTTGTTATTTCCAACAATGTTCACAGCACTGTCACCAGAAATAGATTGTCTTAAGAAACCATTTTCTTTCTCATCCATAAGAAGCAGCTCCTCATTTATTAATGTTTTATCATGAGATTGCACCAGTTCAATCCAATCTTCAGGCTCCACTTCTAATTCTAATTCTCTTGTTGTTTTCACCACATCTGCAGTTATTTCCTCCACCAGAGTCTTGAACCCCTAAAAAGTCATCCATGAGGGCTGGAATCAGCTTCTTCCATACTTCTCTTAATGTTGATATTTTGACCTCTTCCCATAAATCACAAATGTTCTTAATGACATCTAGAATACTAAATCCTTTCCAGAAGGTTTTCCATTTACTTTGCCCAGATCTATCAGATAAATCACAATATATGGCAGTTATAGCCTTATGAAATGTATGTCTTAAATAATAAGACTTAGAAGTCAAAATTACTTCTTGATCCATGGGCTGCGAATGTATGTTGCATTAGCAGGCCCGAAAATATTACTCCCTTGTACACCTCCATCAGAGCTCTTGGGCAACCAGGTACATTGTCAATGAGCAGTAGTATTTTGAAAGGAGTCTCTTTTTCTGAGCAGTAGATCTCAATAATAGCCTTAAAATATTCAGTAAATCATACTATAAACAGATGGACTTTTATCCAGGTTTTGTAGTTCCATTTCTAGAGCATAGGCAGAGTAGATATAGCATAATTTTTAAAGGTACTAGGATTTTTTTTAATAATCAATAAGCATTTGCTTCAACTTAAAGCCACCGACTGCATTGTCCCCTAAAAAGATTCAGCCTGTCCTTTGAAGTTTTGAAGCTAGGCATTGCCTTCTTTCCCTCTCTTGTTATAATAATCCTGTATGGCTTCATCCTCTGATAGAAGGCCATTTTGTCTACATGGAAAATCCATTATTTAGTATAGCCACCTTCATCAATGATCTTAATTAGATATTCTGGATAATTTGCTGTGGCTTCTGTATCAGCACTTGAATCTTCATCTTCCACTTTCATGTTAAAACTTCTCTTCTCAAACCTCATATACCAACCTCTCCTAGTTTTCAACTTTTCTTGTGTAGCATCCTCACCCCACTCTCCCTTCAAAAGATTGAACAGAGTTAGGACCTTTCTCTGGGTTAAGTTTAGACCTGCGGGTATGCTGTGGCTGATTTGATCTTCTATCCAGACCACTAAAACTTTCTCCAATAAGTTTTAGCAATAAGACTGTTTCGCTCTCTTCTCATTTGTGTGTTCACTGCAGTAGCACTATTAATTTCCTTTAAGAACTATTCCTTTACATTCATAACTTGTTTAATTGTTGGCATAAGACTAGCTTTCAGCCTGTCTCAGCTTTTGACATACCCTCCTCAGTAAGTTTAATCATATCTAGATTTTGATTTAAAGTGAGAGATGTGTGGCTCTTCCTTTCACTTGAACACATATAGGCCATTATAGAGTCATTAACTGGCCCGATTTCAATACTGTTGTATCTCAGGAAACACAGAGGTCTGAAGAGAAGGAGAAGATGTGGAAATTGTCAGTCGATAAAGCACTCAGAACATATACAACATTGATGGATTAAGTTCGCCAACTTATATGGGTGCAGTTCATGGCATCCTAAAACAAATACAATAGTAACATGAAAGAGTGTGGGTCACAAATCATCATAACAGATACAATAACAATACAAACACTTGAAATGCTGCAAGAATTACTAAAATGTGACATAGAGACAAAAAGCAAACTCACGTTGTTGGAAAAATAGTGCCTATAGACTTACTCAACACAAGGATGCCACAAAGCTTCAATTTGTTTAAAAAAAAAAAAATACAAAACACGATATCTGAGAAGTGTAAAAAAGTGAAGTGCAAAAATTGAGGTATGCCAGTAAAAGAAATATCTTACACCTAAGTGTTGGGGTGGCATAAAATTCACGGCTGCTGTAGCACTTTTTAATGAGTCACTTTAATTTTACATGGTTCAGTCACATCTCACATTAAATAAAAAGCAGAATCATTCTTAGTCTCAGCCTCCTCCACTCGCAGCTCATGAGCTACAATGTGTCAGACACTGTTCTAAGAACTTTACCTCAACCCTATGAGGGAGGTATTATTATTCCCCCATATTACAGATGAGGAAACTGAGGCACAGAGAGATTCAAATCACTAAGGTCCCACAGCTTGCGAGCAAAAGAACTGGGACTCAAAGCCAGGCAATGTGACTACAGAGGCCACATTCTTTACCAGCCAGCTGTCTCCTGGCTCTGCAAACTGGGTGGGGCCTCTCGCCTTCAAACAAGTGAAGTCTAAATGATGCAGAAAAAGAACTTCCTTGTGCCCTCAATGTCCTGGTATAGTCATATGACAGCAGATGTGAAAACTCTGAACATGAAAACAAAATAAGCCTCAGTGAATAGCTGTTGATTAACTGAATGTTTTCATTGACAATCTCTAAAAGCAGAAACTTAAAACCTCTTTCTACAATAGTGCCTATCCTAATGCTTTTACATTTTAAAAAGGTGTGCTGAGGTCCAACCAACCCCCTTTTGCAGCTTTCCCCTAAGGTAGAGAAAGTCTTAACAGCACTTCACGCCCTGTATACCTTCCTGTGGAGGAAAATGGTTCTCCCTCCTAGTCATGTGGGTGTAGCTACAGCAAGGATTGTAACCCACCAGGAGTGGCTGGGTCAATAGGTTGTCATAGGTGGGAAGTGGAAAGGGAAAGTGGATGTTCACTATCTTGTCTATGAAGCTTTACACGCCCTGTCCTCTAGCCTAAGAGGATGACCATAGTTTGCCCAATACTTGGCTGGAAGGGAGTGGGAGGTAGAATGTTGTAAAAAAGAAAAGATCTGATTAAAACCCCCCACAGCATATTCTCAGTCTAATCTCCTTTTATCTCTGCAACCCGATTTCAGCAATTATGTTTATCACTTAAATGCCTCCTCTTGTTCATAACTTTGATGATTCTCACATGGGCTGTAGACTGTTTACTCTAATTGTGTTCTTGTTAACATTCCCATTTTAAATGACTAAAAATAAGACTTTGACCTTCCAAAGTGAATGACTGCTTACTGCCCTTCCTTGGGGAGAAATTAACTTTGGAAGTATCTGCAAAGTATGTACATGGTGATATGTCCATTCATTTTCCTTCCTATTTGTTTCTTTAAGGTGGAGTCTCCTATTTATTATCTGGAGGAGACGTGGGGACAAAGGACCACTGGGCCCCAAAGAAAATGTGAGAAGATCATACTGACAAACTGAAAAGGTTTCAGTAAGAAAATACTAAAGTCACTATTCATTCTCACAGACCCACTGATCTATTGCTTTTATTTTAGGAATGAGATTAAATACCAGATGTAAAGTATTTTTCTTAATATATGCCAGCCATTAAAAATGACATCAATTGGCCGGGCGCGGTGGCTCAAGCCTGTAATCCCAGCACTTTGGGAGGCCGAGACGGGCGGATCACGAGGTCAGGAGATCGAGACCATCCTGGCTAACCCGGTGAAACCCCGTCTCTACTAAAAAATACAAAAAACTAGCCGGGCGAGGTGGCAGGCGCCTGTAGTCCCAGCTACTCGGGAGGCTGAGGCAGGAGAATGGCGGGAACCCGGGAGGCGGAGCTTGCAGTGAGCTGAGATCCGGCCACTGCACTCCAGCCTGGGCGACAGAGCGAGACTCTGTCTCAAAAAAAAAAAAAAAAAAAAAAAAAAATGACATCAATTAAGTTCCTTTTTTTAATATAAAGAGAAATTTTCATTTGATGATTTTGGAGGAAAAAAAGAAACACAAGATTACGCAGTGCTCCCCCCCCTGCCAAAAAAAGAGAAAAATCCTCCTTTGGGATGTGGAACATGAAGAAGCAAGATAATGAGGATTTTGTTTCCTATACAAATTGAAGATTAAAAATGAATTTTAAAACATTTAAATTTAAATGAAAACAATCAAAAATCAAAAGAGCTATTTATAAAGACTTGAAAAACCTAACCCAACACATCTCCTGTGCCTTTACAAATGTGCATGAGAAGTGGTGTGTCAGTGCTAAATAATAATTCTGTACATTTTATTGATATTTGTCTTCAGCCTGACATACGGAAGGAAGCATAATAGTTGTAGAGAATTGCAGCAATATATTTAGTTCGTTTAAACCTCTACTTCAATCACCTTTCATAAAGTAAAAGAAATGAAAGGAACTTTGTAAAATATGCAAAGGAAAGTAAACTTATTGATATATACTAGGAGACCTAAGCCAATTCATTTCATCCAGGCACACATAATTCTGACTGCAGACCAGCCTCCATTGTCTTGGATGAGCAGTCACTCCCTCCCATTTGAGCTTGAGAATACCATAATCTCTGATCATGTCTCACTGTCATTAAAACTGAGGCAATATGCCCACCTACCCCTTGCATATGAAAGGAAAGAAAAGTGAATAATAATAACCAGCTTCCTAGCACAGAGTTTTTATGCCTTTTCAGAGCTCCACGAATCTTTCAAAATTAATGACAATGGATAAGCTTCCTCAGCGATTTTGCAGGATGCTCCTGGCACATTTCTGCAAGGTAAAGAAATTCACTTTGCCCTCAGTGGAGGAAAAATATTGGGGGGGCTTAGAAAAATAAACTAGCTTGAAAATAAATGGTTAAAGCTGAAAAAGTAACAGATAAAAAATATGACCTATTCTCAATCTTATTCGTCTCAAAATCTAAAGGAGAATTAAACTTACCTGTTTCTACAACTGAGGTTATTCTTGCTGAAATTCCAAAAACAGTCATTTTACAAAAGGGATAAATGGCATAGATTCTGTGCTGTTCAGAGTAAATAATATGGATTAAACAAGAAGAAGAAAAAATAAAAATGAAGTTCAGGTAAAAAGAAATAATTCCAATGAACATATTCTCTACCATTGTAACAATAATGTATGAACATCTAAATGATAAAAATATTCTAGCAAAATAATTACTAAATCCATAACTGACTGCAGAAAACTATAAATAATAATATTTCAAAAGTTAAACATCCCTAAGATATTTACTGATAATTATTCACAAATAAGCAAATGAATAATCTTTCTGTCCATTATAAACTAAATACTGATAAAACAGTAAAATTCATTCAATCATTCTTTTATTCAAAAAATATTTATTAGGGGACTACCACATGCCAAGCATTCTTTGAAACACTGGAGATACAGTAGTGAACAAGATGGGGGGGGGGGGGGAACTCAGATAAAAGGTGTAAGAAAAGAGTTTATACTCAAGTAAACAAAAATAAAAATGAACAAAAAAAATAAAACATATGTATGTTAGATGGTGATAAGTACTATGGAGAAACAATGTAGGAAAGGATAATGGGGAGTGCTGGGGATGGCAAGATTTGGGATGAGTGAAAAGAAGCAAATTGAATAATCAAGGCCTCACTGAAAAGATAGAATTTTTGCAAAAACCTAAGAAAGTAAGAGAATAAGACATGTTGCTGCCTGCAGCAAAAGCATTTCAGGTAGAAGGAACAGCAAGTTCAAAGATCCTGACCCAAGGGTATGGTTGACGTTTTCAAAAAACATCAAGAGGTGCAATAAGCCTGCAGCAACACGAGACAGAAGAAAGTAACAATGATGTCATAGAGGTAAGGGAATAGGATTAAGATCAGGGTACATTCTTTTAGGCCATAGTAAGAATTTTGGCTTTTTTCCTAAGTTAGAAAGCTTCTGGAAGAGTTCAAAAAGAATGACATGATCTGACATTTTAACAGGACCACCTTGGTTACCTCGTTAAGAAATATGATCAAGGGCCGGGCGCGGTGGCTCAAGCCTGTAATCACAGCACTTTGGGAGGCCGAGACGGGCGGATCACGGGGTCAGGAGATCGAGACCATCCTGACTAACCCAGTGAAACCCCGTCTCTACTAAAAAATAAAAAAAAATTAGCCGGGCGGGGTGGCGGGCACCTGTAGTCCCAGCTACTCGGGAGGCTGAGGCAGGAGAATGGCGTGAACCCGGGAGGCGGAGCTTGCAGTGAGCTGAGATCCGGCCACTGCACTCCAGCCTGGGCGACAGAGCGAGACTCCGTCTCAAAAAAAAAAAAAAAAAAAAAAAAGAAATATGATCAAGAAAAAGAGATAGCAGCAGGGAAACTGGATAGAAGACTATTATGGTTATCCAAATAAGACATGATGGTGACTGGGACCTGAGTGGAAGCAGTGAAGGTGGTGACAAGTGATCAGGAGTTGGATATATTTTGAAGGTAAAGTCCATAGGATTTACCGAATGTATGTAGGGGGAGTGAAGAGGAATGTGAGAAAGAGGAATTTACTACAACACCAAGGATTCTGGCTGAGTGTAATCGGCCATATGATTCTTCATGTTTCCCAGCATCCATGCCCTCTCTGTGGCCTCATTGTGAGCAGCATCTGTTTTTCCATTTCTTAACTATGGATTCAAACACAAATTTAACTTTGGCGAATGACATGTGTATAAAACTGACTGCCTGCTCATTCTGAGCCCAGGACTTAAAAGGCCTTGCACATTATTTCTGGCCCTCTTACAGTTGTTCTATCAGCATGAAAAGAATATACCCTAACCAGCTTTCATGTTCTAGGAAGATAAGGAACAGGTATAAGAGAGCTGCTCAAGTGACCGACAGACCTGCAGTAGGAAGTAGAACTGCCTTGGCCTCTGAACCTTGAAGCAGAGATACCTGGCCAAACCCAGATCAGCCAAATTTAAATCAACCTCAGACACGTGAGTAATAATTAATGATTGTTGTTTTAAGTTTTTGAGGGTTGGAGTGGTTTGTTATGATTCAATAGCTAGCTGATACACTGAGCAACTTAGAGGATAAAGTTATATTTACTAAAATAAGGAATTCTGCAGGAAGACTAAGTTTTGGGGGAGAAAACAGGATTTTAGTCTTGGAAATATTAAATCTGAGATGTTAAAGGGGAGATTGAATAGGAATTGCATATACCAAGAAAGAGGTATAGGCTGAATAAATGTAAGCATCATAAGAGTTTAGATGGTATTTAAAGCCATGAGACTAGTTAAGATCTTCTAGGAAGTGAATGTAGATAAAGAATAGATGAAATCTAAATCTTGAGACACGTCAGTGTCAAGATGTTAGGAAAATGAGAAAGAACTAGCAACAGAGACTGAGCAGGAGCAGACAAAGGTACTGGAGAAGGTCCAAAAAGGAATAGCACCTGGAAGTTTAGTGAATAATATGATGTGCAGAGTAGGTGACTGTATTAGTCCCTCTCATGCTGTTAATAAAGGCATACCCAAGACTGGGTAATTTATAAAGAAAAGAGGTTTACTGGACTCACAGTTCCACATGACTGCAGAGGCTTCACAATCATGGCAGAAGGTGAAGGAAGAGCAAAGGGACATCTTACATGGTGGCAGGCAAGAGGGCATGTGCAGGGGAACTCCCTTTAAAAAAACCATCAGATCTTGTAAGGATTATTCACTATCACAAGAACAGCATGGGAAAACCTGTCCCCATGATTCAATTACATCCCAGTGGGTCCTTCCCACAACACATGGGGATTATTACAATCCAAGGTGAGACTTGTGTGGAGACACAAAGCCAAACCATATTAGTGGTCCACTGGACCAAATTACATACTGGTAGGTCAACTAGGATGAAGACTGAAATAGTGCCATTGGATCCTGCAGTGTGAAGTTCTGGTGACTTTATTAAGTTTTGCTATATAGAGAAATAGAGAAATGGGAAAGTAGCTAGAGAGAAAACTTAGGTTTAAAAAGGAGTTTTTGATTTTTTAATAGCATTGAGAATGGCTTTTTTTATTTGCTGATGAGAATGATCCAGCAGAGAAGAAAACCTGATGAAGAAGAGAGGGGACTAATTGATAAACCGGAGAGAAGGCAGAGTATATTGAAACTCATGCTAGAAGGCAAGCAGTGTTGAGTAAGAGCATAAAGAAAGTATCTTTTGATTGCTTATACTTTCCAAATGGAACAGGAAGCAAGGTCAGCTAAGAGAGAATGAGGGAAGAGATTAGAGCATTCAATAAGAAAGGAGAAAGTATGAAATAATCAGATAGGAGACTAGAACAGTAAATGCACTACATAAAGTCAGGTGAGTGATCACGAATTTAAAGCGAGACCAATCACATAGTTCTGTGTTTATCCACAATCACATTGTCTCATGGGTGTAGCCATAGAGTAGAGGGATAATTAGATTTACACAGGTTAGGATTCTCCCAAACAAAACTTATAAAAAGGGTACATGAGGGAAGCTGAGAGCACAGCAAGGGAATAATAATGAATGACTATGGAATTGAAGCTGGAGAGGAAGGGAAATGTGTGCAGGAGGGGAGTGAGGGGAAGTGAAAGACTGGATGGAGGCACTTTTAGAGTTGTGATTACTGAAGGAAGCTTCACCGTCAGGGTGGCGATGGCAGGAAGCAGTTGTTTGAAACAGAGCTTATGGAGAGATTGCAGGTATCAACAACCACAAAGATAGGGTATAGACTTTGAGACTGAAGAGCTATCTGAAGGGTGGAGGACAAGACAGGTGGAGGAGATGAAGAAAGTGAGAAGTCAATGTACTGGAAAGTTCACCTTCCAATATCCAATCCAGATATTGAAATTGCCAAGATTAGGGCAAGAGTACCGTTAGAGTGCCAATGATGTAACACATAAAATTTTCCAGAAACTCAAAGTAAAAGATTTTGCATTTCTGCAAAATATTTCGTACCTTAACTGAAATCATAGCAAGTAGCACTCAAATTGTTCTATAAAGCATTTAATAAGGATCTTAAAAGTACAGTAGAATTCTCGTAACCCATTTCCACTCAGCTAACTTGCCAGATTACTTTTCCACATGCTTCCCTTTCTCTGCAAAGCTTTTCTGTTGAAGCCCAAAGATGAGATAAAGCCCCTGGCAGAGACTGCTCTCTGGTCTGTTCACTCAGTTCTACTCCCACCAGTTGAGTTGGATGCTTGCCAAGAGTCAGTTATGTTTGTTTCCAACACTGTTAGTGCCTCTTAAATTCAATGTTATAATTACATAATGACATAGTTTCATGAGATGTTATATAAGTCAATGATATATGAATGTAAAAATGTGGCTTCTTTGAAAACCACCTGGAATGCTAGAAAGATTTTATAAAGGTAAGTCACTAAGAAACGTGCTATCAGATTAGGTGTGAGTGAGACAAACGTAAAATATTTTTAAAGAATCATAAAAACATAGAAGGTATCAGCACTCAGACTGCTTTACCCATGTCTTTGGGTTATTGCTCCACTTACAAAAGCAAAACCAGAACTCACAGACAATGAATTGTGGTTGTGGTTGATGCAAGAAAGACAATGCAGAGCTTCAACCAGGGGACCCATACTAGAAATGAAGACAGTGGGTCTCCATCAAAATATTGATGAGTGAATACAAATATACATGTTTTAAGGTAAGTAAAATCTTGAATGTGTCTTTTTAAAATAATTCCTATTTTAAGCAACTTCTTCAGTTAACTTCTTTAACCGACTACTGTCTTGATTGAACTAGATTAATGGACTTCTGATGCTACTTTAGACAAGCAAAACACAGAGATTCAATGATTCATTCTTAAAGTAAATCCTTTATAAACCTGGAAAAAACATGACTTGGTTGAACTGGACAGTAACTTTGAGTTTTGTTGTTACTGGTGTAAAGTCTCATCATGTAATTATTGGAATAGGAACAATGTTACAAGAGCATCTCAGCCACAAACTTGCCTTTAAGGCAAGCTGCATGTGAATTCCTAAATAGATGAGAATCTCTGCATTGAAGTTTCCCTTGGAATGCTTTTGTCAGAGTAAGAGTTTTGCTGTAGTAAATTGTAACTTTACATTCACCAGTGTAGGCTGCATGAATATGGTGAAGAAGTAGTTAAATAATTAAACTGATCTGCTCCAGTCCTGAGTGACACTTAACAGTGTGACATAGAAAACATCCTGGTGATTATGCTACTAGACAATTTGACCCAATATTTCTGCCTAAATCAAAAATACTAGATGAAACTACTATAACCAGGCAATCCATGAAACAAAGAGAGACTCTGAAGAGGACCTTTAAAATATCATTAAGGTAGGATGGAAGAGATGAGAAGTATTTAGCATGATAGAAGAGAGTATCAGTCTCTTCCAAACACTAGAATAGACTGTATAGTTTTCAGAAGCAGAAGGAAACTAAAACTTTGCTGCAAATAGTGAGAAATGTCCTGTTCGAAGGAAATAACCTTCTAATGTAGAACAAGGACACCATGAAATACATGGGAAAGAATCAACAAAACTTGGATGGACCAGGAGGAAAATTTGGAACCAAAACTGTTGTCTCAAACATGTTTAGCTGTTTAGCTCAGGTTTGTACTCACTCTTTAGTAAAGGCGAGTTAAAATGCTGGTCTCATTATCATCATTGATAGTTTATTATATGTAATTATACTTAAGTTAACTAGATACTAAACTCTATGTAGTTTTCATTTCATACAATTAATTCAGTCAAAATTAAAGTTCAACGTTTAAAAACCCCTCCAGGTATTTTAGGAGCCATGATTGAAGACTGAGTTGTAACCCTGTTAACCACTACAAGCAAAATTCTGATACCCATTATGGATATCACCTTTTTCAGAACAATTTAGTGACTGTAACGGGTACTATAAATTCTTCATACATCTTCATCAAGTGATACTACATCAAGAAATGTGGTCTGTGAACATGGAGAGTAAATAAACACTTATACACAAAGATTTGGAGACACCCTAAATTAACAACTTGAAAGAAATAGATAAATTATGATACATTTATAGTTACTTTTGGGTCTTCCACGGACAAGATAAATAGCAAAATGGGCAATGTATATGTGTACAGGGGAGAACATTTGTTGTTTTGAGAGTTGAGCACTTTGTTCTTATCAGGATAGAAACTGTTTCCAGATGGAAAAGAAGTAGCAAGCTCATATGCTTAAAGGAGGCAGCCAAGTGACATAAATGAGTGAAATGGTCCCTATATAAGAGATAACATGGAAGATGGCAGTGGGGGCATCTGTGGCATACTGAAGATCACTTGCCAATCTATACAGACAACAAAAACTGAGTTCCAGCCCAGTTGTATCTGATAATGTGCACCCATTGTTGCCATTTCTTCTGATTTTTTTCTAAAGGAGCTTACCACCTGGATTTTGCTATGCTTTTTGTGTCATCATAGTCAATAGTCTAAAGGGCCATCTCATATTAACCCAAGCGATGCCAGAGGGTTTGTTTTTTGTTTTTTCTTTGCATCTGGCTTAGAGGTCAAAATAAATTAAGATCCCTTCATGACTGTGGTTTTTGGGGACAAGGAAGCTTTCCAGGGATAGCCTTGATAGCCAAAAAAAAATTTCCAAAGAATGGCTAGACAAACTGTTCTGCATAAAAGGTTAATTTGGGGGTGGAGGAAAAGTAGACAAATGGAAAGAGGAGAGGGAACAGGAAGTGAAGCAACACAACAGTAGGTGAAGTAAGGACTTACAAGACACAGATTTCTAAATATGCAATTCACTAGGATTGCTGTGAACCCTCAGTAAACTATGCCTTGCATATAAACGCCTTGGATGATAGTATTTTGAGAAAATCAAAGGACAGTAGCTAGTTGCACATCCTCCTTTGTTGGTGCAGGCAAAGAAGAAAAGAATCGCTCTAGGAGTTGAGAGATGAGTGAGTTTCAAGGCTTTAAGGAAATGAGAAATTGAAAAGAGAGGTACCATAAAATACATAATATCACTTCTGTAGGAAGTGATAGAAAATATAGCTAGGGTATTGAGCACCCTATAAGACAGAAATTATTGAGCCTATTAAGGTAACCCTACCTGCCTATCTCAAGATCTCACTGATTTAAAGCAATAGAAATTTATTTCAATGTCATATCACAGTTCAATGGACAGCAAGTGACAAGGTGTGAACTCTGCTCCACACAGTTATTTAAGTTCCCAGGCTGATAAAGGGTACATCACATGGGTTCCAAAGTCAACCTGGACAATCAGCTAGCTCTTGGTAGGAGAGAGAGAAAGAGTGAATAACCATGCAAGATATTTCTATGGTCAACATTCTGTTAGCCATAACTCAGTCATATGGCCACACCTAATTATCACAAAGGCCACACCTAATTATCACAAATGTGATCTAGATGTATGCCCAGGAGGAAAGGAGAACTATGTTCTCTGACTTAGTGGGGTCAAGCCAAATTTATTTAAACCTAAAAATAAACTGTAGGACCAAAATCATTGTCTCTGGTTAGTAAGAAAATGCAAATTAAAGCCCCAGCCAAAATGGGATATTAATGTTATATGGGAAGAAGGAGACACGCTAAGCTTGAGAGGCACTATATGTCCTTGGGAGAAAAGCAACTTCTTCAGAGCTGTGGTAGCTAAGCGCCATGAAAATGCCAAGTAATTGTCCCAGACAAGGCCCTTCATCTACCCACATTTTGTGAATGGGAGGAGTCCCTTTGGGATCCTCAGCCTAGTCTTGTTCCTTCAGTGGGTATGACAGCCCAGTTGGTCTCAGCCAACCTCAGTGAAAATGACCAAGGATAGTAATAATAGTTGCTAGCATTATTGAGCACTTGCTGTGTGCACTGCCATGGACAATTCCAAGTGCTTCACTTGTATTGTCTCACTTAATCCTTGCAGTAACCCTGAACATTTTTATCCCCATTTTACATGCAAGATAACTGAAGCACAGAAAGGTTTAGTAACTTGTCAAGAGTTATTCAGCTAATAAGTGGTAGAGCTAGAATCTGAACCCAGATAGCCTGACTCCAGAGCTAAGCTGCAGACAGGCTCTGACTTCTCTCTTGCTTCAGACAATGGACTACATGGGGGCAAGAATTAGGTCTTGCTCATCTATGCAGTTTCAGTGCCTGGTACCGTTTCAGCACAAATAGGGCAAAATAGCACAGAGGTCAGAGACTGGACTATGAGGTCACTCATTCCAGGTTTTAAAAAATGATACCAGCACTTGGTATGACCTTGGGTAAGTTACTTACCTTTTCTCAATTTCAGATTGTTTACCTTAAAAAGGAAAAAGCATAATAAAAGGAGACATCTTTATTATTTATTATCTATCACATCAGGCTGTTGTGAAAATTAATGGTATAACACATTTCAAAGGCTTAGCCTAGCATTGTATTTGATAAATAATAAACGAGACTCCATACAACTGGAAGTTATTTTTTTCATCTTTATTTGCTTTTCAAAATTATTTTTTAAATGTTCCAAAAACCTAAATGTCTCCCAAGTCCCCTCCCAAGTATCATGAAAAGTCCATTTAAAGAAAAAAAAATTTAAGTTTTATAAAAACAGGATAAAGAAAAACATCATTCAAAAGAAGTTTGATTCCCTTGAATCTCAAAAGGGAAGTTAAGCTATAATTTGGTAAAACTGGCAGTAGCAGTGGAAAATAATTTACAAAACATACAGTTTTATGAATGTTTATAGGAGTGTATTAAGGTAGCTAATTCATAGATGTTAATTACATGGCTGAAGACAGTTCTATCTACCAGTAGATATTCTGTTGCCTAAATCTCCCTGTTCCTACAGGTACTACTTATATGATAGTAGTAGTTTCCAGAACCTGATTTATCTTGGCCTTCCATCAGAAAAATATTACTGAGCAAAACACAATGCTAGGTCTTGTGAACACAAAAACACGTAATACACAATCCTTATTCTCAAGGAATTTAGAGTCTACTTGGGGAGACAGAATATATCCATGCAAAATAATTAACATAGTAAGTGGCATGGACTAAATACCAACTAGAGTTCAAATGAGTTGCACTGTTTTGTTTTGTTTTGTTTTTTTCTTGAGATGGAATTTCACTCTAGTTGCCCAGGCTAGAGTGTAATGGTGCAATCTCAGCTCACCACAACCTCCGCCTCCTGGGTTTAAGCGATTCTCCTGCCTCAGCCTCCCGAGTAGCTGGGATTACAGGCATGTGCCACCATGCCTAGCTAATTTTTGTATTTTTAGTATAGATGGGGCTTCTCCATGTTGGTCAGGCTGGTCTCGAAATCCCGACCTCAGGTGATCACCCACCTCAGCCTTTCAAAGTGTTGGGATTACAGGTGTGAGGCACCGTGCCTGGCCGGGTTGCATTTTCAATTGCTCATGCTAGTCACTAATGTTGGTAGTTTTTTTTTAAGAACTAATAGACATCTTTCAGGAATTGACCAGTTCAGTAGTTACTCTTTAAGAGCAAGAGAGATCAGATCCAGAAAATTGCAGAAATACATCCTACCCTCCTCTCAGAGTTTGGCTAAAATCTCAATTTGGCTAAATCTTCCAACAGTAGATGATATATTTATTTGCAGATCTGTCTCCCAGCTAGCCTGAGCATTGGTGAAGGGAAATGTCCCTACTTTGGCACATTTCCATATCACATACAGGGGCTCAATTAATAGCGGTTGAATGGAATGGATATCTGTAGTGTATTATACATAGCTAACATTATTGTTAAAGTTGGACATTTTTTCATATTTAACATTCTATGATTTTCCCCTTTGGTCTGGTAAACCCGGTCATAAACAGACTCAATTATTTGTTGACAGTGTATTTTCCTAATTAAGCCCCATATAATTATGTGGCTTAAACGTAACTCTCTATAATCAAGAAGCTGGCCTATATGGACCTAATATTGGCACAAGGCATGAATAAGGTCCAAACACACACTAGGAAAGAAACAATGCTATCCACGGCCACTCTGCTGATGACCTGTACATCCTTCCAAGTCACGTATGCTGTTTGTTGTCTCCTCTTGGAAAGCTCTTTCCTCCCCACATGATGTCCATCCATTTCCTTCACCACATTACCTCATCATCATCCTTAGGATTTCAGCTTATACTTCACTCCCTCAGGAAAGATTTCCCAGACAGCCTGTGATGCTGCCAGAGCCAATACTGCTCCTTAATAGCAATCATTATAATGGATAAAGTAACATTTTCCATTAATTTTATGATTATTTCATTACTGTCTTCTGTTTGTGATTGTAAAATCCATGTATGAACGTAATATGTGTGCATTTGCTTCATGATTACGTTTATATCACAGAGCAATGTGTCTTGTGTATGTGTCTATGTGTGTATATATAGATATATACACACACATATATATTCACACACACAAGACACAAACATATATGCCCTCACATAAGACACTTTGCTCCATAATCTATACATATGAATGAATAGGTGGTGCTCAGTAAATATTTTGAATGAATGAATTCAGCAGATTTTACCCATGAATCATAAAGGAAGATTTGAGAGCAGGGCTGGGTCATTCCAATGATTCAACTGCATTCCAAATTGAAAGCAGAGAAACTTTTCAACTCACGGCTTATCCTGTTGTCTTACCACCCCTAGGAGACATCAATTGCGTTTTTGGAACAACAACACCCCAAACAGTGCTTGTACAGGTCATATTCCCAATCTGTATCTGCAAGGAATGAACAAGCAGTATATTGTGTAGCTCATCAAGAGGAAAGGCAGGCCATGCATGGTGGCTCACGCCTGTAATCCCAGCACTTTGGGTGGCTGAGGCAGGCAGATCACCTGAGGTCAGGAGTTCAAGACCAACCTGGCCAACATGGTGAAACCTCATCTCTACTAAAACTACAAAAATTAGCCGGGCGTGGCGGTGGGTCCCTATAATCCCAGCTACTTGGGATGCTGCAGCAGGAGAATCACTTGAACCCAGAAGGCAGAGGCTGCAGTGAGCCAAGATCGTGCCACTGTCCTCCAGCCTGGGTGACAGAGTGAGAGTCTGTCTCAATAAATAAATAAATAAATAAATAAATAAATAAATAAATAAGGAAAAGGCAGAGGGAAGTGGTAAGAACCCACCTATATCTCTGTGGTTCTCATCCTGTTTTGGTCAGAATATTAACTCACCTGGAAGCATAGTGCTCTTACTCCCCTACTAACAATTATCAGTTCCTAATTAGCAGACCAAATATCTCCTTGTCTCTGTCTCTGTGTCTCTGTGTTGTACTCTCTTTCACTAGCTCTCTTTCTTGGTTTCTCTCTTACTCTCCAGGACATTATATGTAAAACAGCAATAAGAAGACTCTGAAAGTTGGAGAAAAGAAGCCATACCAGTTGGAGACCTTGGGATCTGAGCAACAACATAGCAGTAAATTCCCAGGGTTTCCTTTCTGGCTTACATATCCCAAACTGGGTGCTGGAGAAGCCAGTAACCTAGACACAACAACAGGTACAGACAAAAAAAACAAAAGCCCCAGCAAATGCCACTCTCTACACCCAAAGAACCAGGAAATGTGCAGCCTTCCAAGACAATACCACTTTATTGCAGCCAAAATGGCAGAAAAAACTGTGGCCCCACCCCAACTAGCAAAATCCAAAGGGGAGCCTAGACTTTTCTCTTTGCCGAGTTGTAAGGAAATAGCTCAAACCCCCTACCCAGACGATGTCAGAGAAGGATGAGTAGGGAGCTGGGACTTTCATCATCACTGAGCAGTAACTGGGGCTCTCCTCTCCCACAGTGTCAGTGGAGACCACATGGGGACATGGAAGCAGTGACAGGGCACCTCTACCCTCTCTCAGAAGTAACAGGAGCCCCTCCCCATCCCAGGTGTCAACAGAGGCTGAGTGGGAACCTGGACTTCTACCCCCACCTGGTAGTAACAAGGCGTGCTCCACCCCTTTCTTTGCTGGAGTGGTGTTGGAGGAAGTCAATAAAAACAAAAGGTGTAAAGAAGACTAAGCGTCTCATAACATAATATCCAAAATGTCTAGGTTTCCATCGAAAATCACTCATCATATCAAGAGCCAGGAAAATCTCAACTTGAATGGAAAAAGACAATCAATAGATGCCAACATCAAAATGACGGAGATGGCAGAATTATCTGACAAATATTTTAAAGACAGCCATTATATAAATGTTTGAAATAAACTGTTACAAACATACTTGAAACAAACAAAAAATAGTCTCAACAGAAGTATAGAAGATATAAAGAAGAACCAGATAAAAATTTTAGAACTGAAAAATACAAAAGCCAAAACAAAAGACAACAGCAGAATAAATGAGACAGGAAGAAAATCAATGAACTTGAAGATAGAGCCGCAGAGATTAAGCAGTATGAATAACAGAGAGAAAATAGACTAAAAAAATGAAAAGGACCTCAGGGACTTATGAAACTATAACAAAAGATCTAACATTCCTGTCACTGGAGTCTTGCAAGGAGAGAAGAAAACGGGCAGGGCTAAGAAAAGGACACAGAAATCACAGCTAAAAACTTCCCAGAAGAAAGTGATGTAACCTTATTGGTAATTAAGAACGCAAATTGAATAATAAAATGACATTTTTATCCTTTGCTCCTCTAATCGGCAAAACATATTTATGATTGATGACATTGCATATTGGTAGGTATATAAGAAATGAGGATTCTTACAGTAAGTGGCAGTTTAAATTGATGATATGTTTTTCATTAAGTTTTTCTGAGTTGTCTATTGTTATCAAAATTGTTAATGCGCACATTCCCTGATGCTGAAATTACACTTCCAGAAATAAATCCATCCCATGAAATAGCCACATATGTTCAGGAATCCTAAAGAATATTTATTGCAATAGCATGTGTAATCATGGAAAATTACAAATAAAAAATCCATTAAAACAGAAATAGTTAATGAATTGTGACTTATTTGTACTATAGATGTGACAGAGTTGTTTAATAAATCTATGAGATTGACTTGCACACTTCGATATGGAAATAACTCCAAGTTTTAAAGCGCTAGTAAAGGAACACTATGTATAATATGGTCCCAAATACAAGCACACCAAGAAAGGTGTATGTTTGTGAATACAATGCATAGAAAGTGGATGTAGAGATTAGACATTTTAAGAATATCCTCAGTTCCAAGCTGTGTTTGCTTGAGCCTTTGAATAAACTGAAAAACAAAACAAAACAAAACAAACCAAAAAACAGAAAATGTCATTGCTAAAGAATGGTGTGGAAGGACTGATTATGAGGTGACCAAAAACTCCCTAAAGCAAAGGTTGACAGTTAATTGGGTTTAACAGAGGTGGGTGACAAAGGGAAATGTTCACACTTCATTCTCCACTCTTGTATGTCTTTGGCTCATGTCCAATGTAATGACATATTAATTGTATGAAAAAAGAAAAGTTATGAAGATATAACCATATGATTAAAAATGAACAATGGATAAAATAATAATAGCTCACATTTATTGCGTGTCTACAAATGTCATGTGTCAAACGTTGGGCCAAATGCTTTCCGTATATTATTCTATTCACAAAAACTCTGTGAGATAGGTGGTAGGTGCCATTCTGAGTGCTTTAAATGTATCATCTCATTTAGTATTCACAGCCACTCTATAATATCAGTACCATTATTAGTTCTCATTTCACAGAAAAAAAAAAATGAGCATTTAGGCCAATTACCCCTGTTAGTAGCAGAAGTGAGTACTCAATTGTGTTCTTTAACCCCAGGATCTATGTTCTTAGCCCCAATTTCACAGAGAAAAAAAAAATCCACATATCTGCTAAGCCTAAGCAAACCTGTTTCTTCATCAATACTGGAAGAATACTGACTGATAAGCTTTAAATATGATTCAGGAAGAAGAAAAAGAAAATTATTCTATAAACTAAAAGAGAGACATTGGTTAATTGTATGTGTGTGTGCCTCTGAAATATATAGGACAACGTGATGTTGTCTTCAGACAAATCCACTGTTACATTCTCTTTGGTGCCATTTTATGTGTAGCAATTATACTAAAAATAATGGATATTAAACTAATCTTGACAAAGCAAGCTGATTAATATTAGTGTGCAGTTATCTAATTTTCTCTGGATTGAGATAGGTAATTCTACATGATAAACTATGATTAGTTAGTGAAACACTTTAACTCATTTAAAAAAAATACTACACATTTCAAAACAGAGAGAGGAAAGCTATAAATATCTTTACAACTCAAGTGTGGTCATTTGAAGCCAACATTTTTCGTATAGGTAGAAGCTTCAACTCCGAAGCATCGAGTGAAGTTAACGAGTCAATTTCTTTCTAAGATTACAGAAGACATTTGACACTGTGTAGACCTCTTAAACTTCAGCCTCTGCCCTCATTTTTCTAGGTTATACAGCACAAACCATCATAACCACAAGGTCACAGTATACAAAGGAAAAAGGTTTTGGAAAAGTTTAAGACAGAGAAAATAAGCAGGACCAAATTTTCCCACAGTAGGTACCACAAACCTTTCACATATATGACATCTAGCTAGTCAAATGAGATTTAGATCTGTTGTGTCAGCCTATTTTTCTGATAGTATCTTGATAGAAACCAGGCTGCAATAAAATCTACCTACTTCTTAAAAACAAGAAAAAGATCACTCCCAGAGTAAGGCAAGAATCTCTGTAGGAACACACACTCCACAAACATGGAACTTGTCCAGCTTTGCTCATCATTATGCCCAGTGCCCACAGTCTCCACCAACACCTCTGGAGAGACCATAGTCTCAGTTTTGCACAGTCCATAGTTCCTTAACCTTTGTTTAAAGTCCTTCTCCTCAGGCTGCTGGGACCACACTTTGCTAAGCCTCCTATCTCTCTTGATGCTCCTTCTGTTTGCATCATTCCTCCTCTTCAGCCACCAATTTAACATAAGAGTCCCCCCAGAAGCCTTTCCAGCCTGCATTTGAGATGACATCAGGGAAAGGGAGAGGAAAAGGGAGAAGGAAAGAATGGATGGGCTAAAGGTGTTTTACCTGTAGTATAAGTTTACTTTACCCATTCTAAAAACTAGAATATTTGGATGAAGAGCCAGCAAATCCAAAAGGGGTTCATAAATTGAACCCCTTTAGTCCGATCATTTAGGACCCAAGGACAAGCTCTGTTAGGCATGGTGATTTCCAAAAGGGACAATGGTTGTAGTCTGGACTCTAAAGATCTATTCAGATTTCTGCCCAGCCCATCTGCTTCCAGGAAAGCCTCCCTACCCACAGGTGAGGGTCTCTGCAGTCATATCTAAGTCACTTTACCCTTCTATGCTGGCCATAGTCAACTGGACCAGGAATGGACAGCTGACCCATACTGGATCTATCAGATTCCCTTTCCCAAGATTTTGGAATTTGAAATCAGAAGCAATGAGTCTGTCTTTTTCTAAAACTATAACCTGTAACTCAGAAGTTACAAAGTCACCATATTCCATCATGTATATGGGTAAGTAAAAAATCCCATCTGCAGAGAAAAAAGAAGAGAAGAAAGTCACAGACAGTAGAGTGAAACACATGTGCAGAGAAGGCATAGTAGAGGCAGAGAAAAAATTCTGAAATATTCTCAGTTCCCAGGTCTCATTCCTTTTGAAGGCCACCATATCCCTGCTCTTGGATTCCGTTAGCCACATACAATAAAGCTCCCTTTAGTTTGCCAAGCAAACCCAAATTATACAGATGATACAAAAATAACAGTCAACAAAATAAATGTAGGAAATGGAAAATGAAGCTAAGACTGAACCAGTCTTTAATTATAAACCCTACTGAAATGAGGTAGGCTGTCATATGTCAGCTCTCCCAAGGCCTACCCTAGTTCCCCATGTACAGGCAAGCCACAAGCGTAATTGCTCTGTGTCTAGGCTGATGGTTAGAATTAGTGCTCCTTTCAATGTTGTTTACAACAAAGATAAAATGGAGACAAAAATAAAGCTCAAAGGGAAAATGAACCCAACCATTGTTCCCCTTCCCATATTAGGATATTTTTCTAAAAGTGAATTCTCCAGCAAAGAGGACATCACAAAGGAAACAGATGGTTACTTTAAGGAAAGTAGGAGACTTTCCATATTGCCTTTCCCTTGCTCCTTTTTTTAACAGGAAGGACTTAAGCAGTTATGGGTATTCCTCATATACATTTGAGCCATTCTGTTTATGCAATGCAAAAGATGGATAATTGCACTACTGCACTACAAAACAGGCAGCTGAATGTGGAATGGTACTCAGAAATGGAAACCTTGTCAGTTAGTATTAGCAAATCATCACATGAAACAAATTGTTCACTTTTGCTCAGCCCATTAGCTGCAAGGATGAAAGGAATTGCTCTCTCAACACATAATATTCCAATTTCCTGTTTTTACTTATCATTTCTCTTTCCTGCTCTGCAAATAACATACATTTATATTCTGGACCTAATTTGCTCCCTCTGACCAGGAGTTTATTTTAGTCAGAGACAACTTAAGCAATTGCTTTGTAAAATGAAGCCTTGGGAACGCAGTACCTCTCATATAGAGGGGATTGATTTGGCCTTCCTTTTAGTAGATGGTCTGGTGACTAGAACATAACACCCACCAACCACTATGCCCTGTATTTCAGTTTTTCCAAGAAAGACAATTGTGGAATGGCTCAGAGCCCACTTACCACAGTTTAATTATATGTATAATAATCATGATAAGTCTATAAATGAGGTATTTTCATTCCTATTTTTCAGACAACTAAAATGAAACCCCAAAAGTGTCAATAATTCTGTAGTGATCACCTAGTAAGTAGAGATACCAGAATTCATACTTCTGTTTACATGATATCAATGCCCATGTTCTCTCTCCTATGGTCTGGGGAACAAGTTTTATTTAAAGGTGCCCTAATGAAAAACAGATCATCCTGATGAAAACCAGATCATCCTAAGAGTTACAGTGAAAAACTGAGACAGCAAAAGTCTTATCCAGTTATCTAAGCTGCCTCTCATCGTAAGTTGAATTCACTTTGGTTTTCTTTTTCCATAGAACAAACCAGTGACTGACCTACAGAATGAATCTCAAGTTGTCACCTGAAATCTAATTAAATACTTCCAGTTGAGCAATTTTGCTGGCCACATCTCACTGGAATCAAGTCCCACCACTTCCAACATTAGAGGAGTATAAACAAGTCAGATAACCCATATTTCTGTAGCATAGGAAGGACGAAAAGACACAAATAGTACAGACACACCATATTTCATTGCACTTCACTGTATTACACTTCACAAATAGTACATTTTTTACAAATTGAAGGTTTGTGGCAACCCTACATCGAGCAAGCCTATCAGCACCATTTTTCCAACAATATGTCTTCACTTCCTGTCTCTGTGGCACATCTTGGTGATTCTTGCAATCTTTCAAACATTTTTATTATTATTATATGTTATGGTAATCTCTGATCAGTGATCTTTGGTGTTAGCATTGTAATTGTTTGGGGACACCATGAATCACACCCACATAAGACAAATTAAATCAATAAATGTTATATGTGCTCTGACTGCCTTACCAATCAGCCATTCTCCCATCTCTCTCCCTACCCTCAAACCTACTATTTGCTGAGACAAAACAATATTGAAATTAGGTCAATTAATATCCCTACAATAACCTCTAAGTGTTCAAGTGAAAGGAAGAGTCATACATCTCTCACTTTCAATCCAAAGCTAGAAATGATTATGCTTAGTGAGGAAGGCATATCAAAAACCAAGATAACCCAAAAGCTGAACTTCTTGTACCAATTAACCAAGTACTGAATGCAAAGAAAATATTCTTGAAGGAAATTAAAAGTTCTACTCTAGTGAACACACAAATGATAGGAAAGTTAAACAGCATTATTGCTGGTACGCAGAAAGTTTGAGTGGTCTGGATAGAAGATCAAACCAGCCACAACATTCCCTTAAGCCAGAGCCTAATCCAGAGCAAGGTCCTAACTCTGCTCAATTCTTTTGAGGCTGAATGAAGTAAGGAAGGTGCAAAAGAAAAGTATGAAGCTAGAAGTTGGTTCATGAGATATAAGGAAAAGAGCCATCACCATCATATTAAAGTGCAAAGTGAAGCAACAAGTGCTGAGGGGGAAGCTGCAGCAAAGTTATACAGATCTAGCCAGGATTGTGGATGAAGGTAGCTACACCAACCACAGGCTTTTCATGTAGACAAAATAGCCTTCTATCAGAAGACAATTCCATGTAGGACTTTCACAGCTAGAGAGGAGAAGTCAAAGCTTCAAAAGACAAGCTGACTCTTTTGTTATACAGCTGGTGACATTTAAGGTGAAGCTAATGCTCATTAACCACTGCAAAAAATCCTAGGGCCCTTAAGACTTATGCTAATTCTACTCCACCTGTGCTCTAGAAATGTAACAAAACCTAGATGAAAGAGCATTTATTTATAGCATCATTTACTGACTATTTTAAGCCTATTGTTGAGACCTACTGCTCAGAAGAAGAGACTCCTTTCAAAATACTACTGCTCATTGACAATGTACCTGGTTACCCAAGAGCCCTGATGAAAATATACAAGGGAATAATATTGCCTTCAGGCTGGCTAATACAATGTTCATTCTGCAGCCCATGTATCAAGTAGTAATTTTGACTTTTAAGTCTTATTATTTAAGGCACATGTTTCGTAAGACTATTGCTGCCATAGATTGTGATTTATCAGATAGAGCTGGGCAAAGTAAATGAAAACTTTCTGGAAAGGATTTAGTATTCTAGATGTCATTAAGTATATTTGTGATTTATGGGAGGAGGTCAAAATATCAACATTAAGAGAAGTATGGAAGAAGTTGATTCCAGCCCTCATGGATGACTTTTTAGGGGTTCAAGACTCCAGTGGAGGAAGCAACTTCAGATGTGGTGGAAATAACAAGAGAATTAGAATTAGAAGTGGAGTCTTAGGATGTAACTACATTGCTGCAAAGTCATGATAAAATTTGAACAGATGAGGAACTGCATTTTATGGATGAGCAAAGCAAGTGTTTTTTTGAGATGTAACTGACTCTTGGTGAATATGCTATGAGCTCTTGAAATGACAACAAAGGATTTAGAATATTTCATAAACATAATTCTTAAATCACGAGCAAGGTTTAAGAGGATTGACTCCAATTCTAAAAGAAGTTCCACCGTGGGTAAAATGCTATAAACAGCATAGTATGCTACAGAGAAATATTTCATAACAGGAAAGTCAATCAATATGGCAAACTTTACAGTTGTCTTATTTTAAGAACATGCTACAACCACCCCAGCCTTCAGCAACCACCACCCTGATCAGTCAGTAGCCATCAACATCAAGGCAAGACCTTCCACCAGCAAAAAGATTATGATTCACTGAAGGCTTAGATGACTGTTAGCATCTGTTAGCAATAAAGCATTTTTAATTATGATATCTACATTTTTAGACATAATGCTATTGCATACTTACTAGACTACAGTGTAGTATAAATATAACTTCTACGTACATTGAAAAAACAAAAACAAAATAATTTGTGTGACTCACTTTATTGCTATATTTGTTTGATTGCAGTGGTCTAGAAGCAAACACACAATATATCTGAGGTTTGCCTGTACTTCTTCAGGAAGTTATCATTCCCAGAACCAACAGGAAAAGTGTGAAGAAAGCAAATCTAAAATCCTCTACCCCTTCTCTCTTGCTTTCATCATGGATGTTAGCACTTTTTTGATGCCAGTGATAGCATGCAGAAAAATGAGAGCAGAGAGGAGGGGTCATTTATTAGTTCATGGACCTAGAAAGTCTAAAGGTACATCTAGCTACATGCACAGCTAAATCTGTGAGCTTGACAATGTCACTAAGACATCGTCTCTATCTTTTACTCTTGGCCTTGCATTCTCTATTTGGTGATCCATGGAAGTTCCAGACTCACTTTCTACCACCTTAAATTACAGGAGAAAGCAGCACACCTCTTTCTCAACGGTTTCAGAGAAGTCCAGGGTTTGGCTTTAGTTGGCCCAACCCAGGTCCGGCCTACCTATGAACCAGTCATTGTGACCAGAAGAATACAATAGCTCACTGATTAAACATTGGTCATAAGCCCACCCCTAGAACTGAGAAGTGGAATCAGCCCCACCCAAGGTAAGGAATAAGAGCAAGGGACAGGATTCACAAAAGGAAAACTATGGTGCAGTCATAGGACAACAAAGGTATGGATACTGGGCTAACAACAGCTGGTTGGTGTGATCAGAGAGACAATCATCCTAAAAGACATATTTCCAATATGGAAAAATAGCCTCCGTCCAGGTTAGGAGTTTGTAGGAGCTATGGGGCTTTTTCCCTCTGTTCTCAGGCAGAAGCTCAAGAGGCAGACTCAGTCTGGCAATTAGCTGTCAGCTCATCACCAATTCAAATGTCCTGGAGTGGGCCATGCTGATGATCTGTACTTGCAGTAATCATTTGGCTGGGTGAATCAAATTATAATTTCCAATGCCACTTCAAATCAGAATTGCTATGTCTGCACTCATTTTCAGCAGTAATACCGTGCAAGTTATTTTCTTTGATATTGACTCTACGTGGGCAAGGGAGAAATTTAGGCTTCTTTTAAGTTCTGCTCAACAGGAAAGACCAAAAAGTTTTAGAGATTTGCAAGGAGACTAATTAGGATCCATTCCAATTTAATGGCTAGGCTTTCACACTGAAATGGATAGGAAAACATGTTCTGCCCTTGCAAGGTAGAGATTTTTCTTACAAGTAGCTATCTAACTTGGAAACCTCATTCTTTCATAATGCCATGTGCAGTGATCAATCAGATGTAATGATCAAAAGAAAGTGTGCCTCAATCAATCCTGATAAACAAATAACTGCTATAGTGGCAAATCTAATGTGTTCTTCACTTCAAATTCACTTGCCAATAATTGGCCTCATTAGCGTCTGTGAAGTTAGCTGTTCGCTAAAATTGGGCAAGCTGTACATTAGATGTGTTCAGTGGTTTGCAAACCTTTGGGAATAATAGACCTACTGAATCAGCAATCTTGCTAGTTCCATGGAAATGAACAAGCTAAAAAGCAAGGAGACTGCAAGAGATCTAGGAGTGAAGGAGGGACCAGGAACTTCCTCCCACCTACCTATAATTAATATTGCCTTTCGCAACCTGTAAACTAAGGACTAGTTCTGTACCGTTTTTTAAAGATTTGATTTTGACAGAAAATGAACTTGATTTCTTTGTGCCATCTAGCTTTCAAAGTACCCTGCCCACATCTGTCAGATGTTTTTGTTGTTCAACTATAAAAACTGTATCGACTGGATTATGAGAATGCTGTTTGCAGGCACCATAACCACAGATGCCCCTGGGTTGAACATCAGGCTCACTGCAATCTTCCCAAAGAAGGAAATATACTTCCAGCTGCTGCACCAGACCCATCCTTCTTGGAAAGAGGACAAAATCACAGCAGGTGAACCTTTTCTGGAATATCTGAACTATGCATTTGGGGAGATGGGAGGCAGAGAGAAGAGTGGAAATAGACTTAACTAATCCACTAACATTTATATGGCTTATTCCTACAGAAATAGCAGAGTGAACAGTGAACACAACTATTCAGTTTGCCTAGAGGTAAGAGAGGTTTTTTTTTCCCCCTGAATTACCCTATATGTCAGCACCACCAACATTCAGCAATAATACCTCATTTTCTGTGTCATTTTGGCTTCTGTTGTCAATATCTGTGAGTCACAAGAAAACAAAAATGCATTTGCTTTTCATTCTAGCTTTTTCTCCCTTAAAAACTGGCCAGAAAAAGTTTCACATGATGTTTGTCAAAGGAAGGTTTAAGTATTTGTGAAAGACACAGGGTATGTTTGGATGCCTTCTTCTCCAGCCAAATGCGAATCAACCCAGATACAGTTCATTCCAGTTTCTGTTTTTCATCTGATGACACCCACCCTCTTAACTTTGTAACTTATTTAATTACCACTATTTTTAACAACATCCAACATGATCAAGTAAGATATTGATTTTGCAGATCCCCAATATTGCAATGGCCTCCTAATTGGTTTCACTACTTCTACTCTTATTCCCACACTCACCCTTTAACCCCACTATACTCCCTTTCCACAGAGCAGCCTAAGCAAGCTCTTAAAAATGTAAATCAACTAATGGCCAGCCAATTTTCCCAGCACCATTTATTAAGTAAGGAATCTTTTCCCCATTTCTTGTTTTTGTCAAGTTAATGGATGCAGCACACCAACATGGCACATGTATACATGTGTAACAAACCTGCACGTTGTGCACATGTAACCTAGAACTTAAAGTATAATAAAAAAAAGAAAAAAATGTAAATCAGATCTTGTTACTGTCTTCCTCACATTCCTCTAGTGACCTTCCGCTGCACGGAGAGTGCACCTGAGCTCTTGTGGAACCCTGTATTATTACCTCATCCTTGTCTTTCATGCTGCCCTTATATAATTCCATTCCACCCACTGACAATCTGTCTCTTGCTCAAACACATAAACCCAATTTCTGCTTTGGAGCCTTCAGTCCTTCCTGTTTCCTCTTCCGATAGCACTCTAACCATGGCCCTCTTCAGGCCTGACTCCATCTCATCCCTGGTTCTTGGTCAAATGCCACCTGCTCAGAAAGGCCTTTCCAGTCCCCCTGACACCATCTCCCCATTTCTCTTTATCAAATCATCCTGATTATTTTATTCATAGAACTTGCTGTGATTTCAACTAATCTGTTTTGTTTTGTTTTGTTTTGCCTGTATCTCCCTCTAAAAGGTAGATTCAAAGTGAGTATAAACTTTCCTCTACTTTATTCATCACTACATCCTCAGTGTCTAAAACAATGCTGATATTGTGCCTGACATGTTCCAAGAAACTGGATGAATGATTTGAAACTCCAAGTCGCATTATAAAGAATCACCGTTTTATGTTCTAGAACTGGTTTTATTTCAAACATTTGCAAATCTAATATTACAAGAAGCAGTCTCCCATTGTTAATTCCCTTGACTCTCCCCAGAACATGACAATTTGCATAATAATCATTTTCCAAAAAGAAAAAAAAAAAAAATCTCAGACACACCAGAAAACTCTGAACTGCTTTCTTCTTCATTGTAAGTAATACAAGTTTGTGAGAATAAACATCAGGGATTGATTCTTTAGAAGTTGAAAATTAGATCAAATGAATTGGAGGACAACTACATCTTGTGTTAATGTTTTCCTTCTCGAATGAAGAAAATGAGGTGATGCCAGCCATGACTCCATTTGAAAATGAAACTCTGTATTTCTATTCGATTTCACGTTAAAGCACACTGTTTTACATTGCAGACTTTTCATGTTGGTAAATGTTGCAATACTTCACAATCATTAGGCTCAGGCCCATTTACTATAAGCAAGCAAGACAAGCACAGATATATCATGCCCATAAAGCATCGTTTGTAAATTACACAGTAAATAAATGAGACTAAGTCAGAAACCCGAGTCTCACAATTTTCACCACTAATGTGGAAAAAAAAAAAAGAAGAAGAAATTTCAGGTCAAATTTTCCCACTCTTACAAGGTATAATTTATAAATAGTCTATTATGCTTTTATTATGCCAAATAAAATGAACATTCAAGAATATACCATATGCCTTATTCTAACTCATAATAGACTAAAATGCTTCAAGAATAAAACTGGACTAATCAGATTTTGGCTATCTTTTGCAAAGTGTGACGCATAAGCACCCTGGTCCTGCCAGGAATTTTGTGTTGATTTCTGATTAGTTGATTACAGAAGTCAGCAGCAAAGCCATAATAAAGTAACAACTCACCGTGAGATGACAGTGAGCAAGTGTCTTTAAATTTATAATTGCCCTTGGATCTATTTAATTTAGCTTTAGGTTATGAAGCGTAATTGAGATAAATGGTTACACTGAGCAGGTATCAAATATGACAAGAAGCTGGCTGTGATTATTTTGTTACACTATTTCCTTACAGGGAATTTTTCTGCCAACACTTTTCCTATGACGGCTTTTAAATTTTATAGGATTTTCCCCACCATTAGCTGTAATGGCATTTGCATGTTAAATGCTCACAACAAATGAAAACCGTGATTCCATTGTTTCACAGGGGGAAAACCACGGTTACTGCTATTCCAAATGGAGAACAAATCTAAAAAGAATCAAGTAATTCCACTTCCTTGTATGATACCTATATAAGCTCTGTGGGAAAGCCCATTTACTTTATAACTCTTCTATTTTTGAAACAAGATAGATTTTGCACATATTAGAAAACTGGATTCCACTACAAGCCAAGCAGAGGACACCTCAAATGCTATTTTTGTTGAGGGAATTTGTTTACAATTAAATATAATTCTCTCTCAAGTATATTTAATTAAGAAGCTCTAATCTCATGCGACTAGAGGGGGAAGCTTCATGGCTACTTGTAGGGGTTTCTTAATGAATATATATATATATGACAGGACTCTAGGACTTGTGTCTAAAGCAATACCAAATTATGAAAATAACACCAAAGGCAGACATTGAGCATTTCTTAGGCAATTTTCTTCTCTGAGAAAATTCAGCAACCAGTTCTGAAAATTTGTGGATATGCTATTCTGGATTATGATTCTGGATTCTAATTTATAAGTAATTTATTCAGGGTCATCTAAAGTTAGCAAAGCAAGATATAAGAAGCTATATATTTACGGATCTATGAAACTATCAAAATTTATGACTGCTTGATCAATCTAGATCTTTTAAATTTGGTTTAGCTTGTTCCTCATTTCTCCACCACCAATTTTTCAAGGCACTATTCCCTTCACCCCGAATAGCGTCTATATTTTGTGACTCTCACATTCTATCCACCAAATTATTTCTCAAAATTCAGTTGTTCTGAGAATGCTTCAGAGATAAAAGATCCTCAATCGTTAAGACAACCAACACTCAAACATCTGGCTTTTCATTTTAGTTTGATCTCTCCCTAATGTGTCTTTTAGCTCTTTCTCATGTTCTTCCTGAATATATTTAGTTCAAAGATTTCTGACCCTTAGTGGGCTCCATATAAGAGTATGAATTAGTTTAAAATTGTATGTAATTTCTTACTAAAAGAACATCTTTGGAAATTGCTCAAGTAAATATTTTAAATTGCTAAAAGTTATTTTGTCATTTTTTTTTTCTCTAGTTTTTCTTGCCCCCTCCTTCCCCAGTCCAGTGTTCGTTACTACCAAATGCAGAATCAGAAGAACAGTAGTTATGTTCGGTGAGGGAATCCGAAGAAATTCGTTCACTCTCAGCAGTTTTCTATTTGTTCACTTAACCACTTAATGTCATCTTTTACTGCAAAGACCACCAAAAATTTGTGCTGCGTCACTACTGTTTACCCAAAGTTGCCCAAACTTTGGGAAAGTGGAAAACCTTCCATAGATCTGGACTGATGTGCAGCTGTGAGGGGAAACCACAAATATACTGTTGGCAACCCTTGACCACAAACCAAGTTCTATTTACTGATAAACATTAGTTTGGATAGGCATTATTTCCCATCTCCAATAACATATTCACACATGCACACACCAGGACGAATTTATCAGGAAAACGAAAGGAAAGTGCAATGGACTATGAATGCTAGTGCACAACTAACTGTGCTGCTTCAGGCAAATCACAACTTCTCTGTGACTCAATTTCCACATCTCTGAAATCAGAGATGATCTTTATAGCTCTGTGATTTTATTCTCCTCTGCCCAGAAAAAAAATTGTTTAAACTCCTAAGCATGATAATTTACTTTATTTCAGCAAAAAATTCATAGTCCCAAGACTGTCCTTTCTGGAAGTACTATCTTCCAAAATGCTTCAGGAAGCTTTTCCTAACTCAGGTTCTACAGGGTCAATGCAACCTACATATTCCATTTGTAAAAAGGTCTTTTCTTGCATTGTGTAAATACTCAACCTAAAAATCATTCCAACGCTGTATTACCTCAACAATTTTTGAAACAGAATATTGAATCTTTTGTTATTGTGATGAGAAGTTTCCTACAATTCTGGGTTTATATCAAATAACGCTGTGAAAACACTGATACTGTTGAAAATGGAAATAGCTTCACTGCTTTTTTCATTTTAGCTAATGAACACAGAGGAAAGGCTTAGATCTGAAAAAGAAAAGGGCTTAAGTTAGACTCGTAAGAGGGCTATTTGTTTACAAATTTTAAGCAGATGCAGTTTGGTTAAGGACACTAAGCAGGAATGTCAAATCTTTTCAAGACATTTAAACATATTACATTCTTTCATACAATGAGTGGTTATCTGCCATTGGGTTTCTTATGGTGTTTTAGATATTAACACAGTGAGTTACAAGATGGTATAGATGTACAGAATTGCATGCTTATTAGCCAAGCCATGACACAGAAGGTTATTTGTGCTATATGACACTGACGGAATTGCTGCTAAGCCGCAAAAAGATCATGCTGGCAACAACATTGGTTCCAGGCATCAAATCCCCAGATATTGGTTCATTTTGTTTAAGGCATCACACACTGTGTTCAAGTCGCTGCGAAGGTCCTGCACCACATTTTCAATACTTCTAGTGTCTTTCAGAATTTCAATACTCTGTGTGTAGGGATTGAAGTATACTGAGAAGGGACGGGTAATTGACTTTGCAAAGTCCCTGCAGAATAAACAGAAATAGAAAGAGATGTGATCAACCCTCATTGGTACAAGAGATAGACAAAAGGAAGGAATAGAGACAGAAAAATAAAGAGTTATTTTCTCTAGGTAGGAGAAAAAAAAAAGTTTACCTCATCTTTTCTTTGGCTTCTTCAAAACTTTCTGAAACAAAGTAGGCTTCCTGGAAGGTGGTGATAAGGCATTCCTGTAAGCAAGTTGTCTTTGGGTCAAAGGCTTTCACACATGCCTTGTCAGAAAGGGCATGCTGCAAAATATACCACAAAACCCGTTAAACTCTGTAATGAGACTTCCAAAGTGCCATGACATCACATTTTTACAACACATTTGATAGCTAGGTAATCCTACAGAGCTGCTCAGTTACTAGTCTGTCATGAAATATAGAACTCTCCTGTGTGCAGGGTAAATGGGACACTAGGATTTTGTTTGTTTGTCTGTTTGCTTTGTTTTTTTAAGTTTACTAGGTACTGTGGGAGAAAATGAGATTATGGTATTATTTAATTTATTACCAGCCAAATTCATACTGAAGGGCGGTTCAGAGTTATACCCCCACAGAAATGGGATTTTAAATCTATGCTATGAATAGAAGCAGGGACAGCATAAATATGCTCCTAAATGTATTGCTATAAGAAATGTACTAAAATTTCACTTAAATGGCAGAAGTAATAATTATCTGCGTGGAGAGATAATTGGGGCTCTGACTAAACTATTTGTTGACTCATTGCAGGATATTTTGAGGCCAGGTACTGTGTATCAACAGAGTCTGGAGTGGGCCTGTATATTTGAGGATACTTACGAAGCATTCATTTACCTTCCACCAACTACAGCAGAGCAATATACAGCAGATACATATTGCCAGTTGAGGAGAAAAGGAGCTCATACTAATAGTTAGAGTTACGCCAAGAGCAGGTATTAGAAAAACAGGAGAGCTGGTGTAATTACTCTTGGAACCATCATTAGCTCCGTTCAGCTCACTACATGACTGGCACTAAGAACAGCAGGGAACAATGAATGACTATATTCTCAAGATAAATTCAGTGATGTTAAAAGTTAGTGGTCATTTCCTGCCATGTGCCAGCCTGGCTATTTATAGACCCTAGATTGATGGTTCTAAAACGCAATGTGCATAAGAATCACTAAGGAGCTTATGAAAATGCAGATATCCAGGGTCTCAATTTCATTTGGCAGGTCTGGATGAAACCCAGAAATCTTCATTTTAAAGGAATCCAAGGTGACTCTGACATAAGTGGTTGTGAACTATATTTTGAGAAACACTCCTCTTGATTCTTTTTCTTAATTTAAGGGGGAAATTAGTTGGGAGAGAGAGGCAGAGAGAAAAAAATGGAGTAGCAGAAACTGCCGTGAACTGAGAGTTGGAAAACTGGGGCTTTAGTCCAGCTCTGAGTAACTTTAGTCCAGGCCTGGAAGATTTTGAAGACAATCTCTATCCCAGCCTCTGGATTCTACCCATTGTGCTTTTCTACCTTCTCAGTGTCTAACAATTAAAGTTCCCTGGAGAAGTTCTGAAAACCCTTTCCTGTTCAATATTCTTTGTGCCTTCCTCCAACAATTTCAAAATGCATGGAATGATTTATAGCCCTCCATGAAGAAGTCTGTGGTTCCCTAAGTTTGAAAATGCAATTGAGAACCAAAAGACTGACATGTAAGAGAAAGGGCACCCTGCATGTGATTTGCTTTCCTGCAAAGTTCCGTTGTCCAGATAAATGCACATATGAATCACAGAATGCAGAGGGCCTCTCAGCGTGAACTCATTTTTTTTGGCCCACAGAACAACTTCATTATAAGCAGAAGGTCACTACACTTGCAAATGCATTTGTGCTAGATTCAACGCAGGGCAGTGAACATCAAGGGATTTTGGTTCCACATGACCAATAATTCTGTCCACAATTTTAGAAACAAATTCGCAGTTTCAAGAAACAAAATGTCCCTTTATGAAAGCTGTTGCTTCTCTGCAAAAATTGGCTTCCTATTGGCTTGCCGTGATTTTCAGAATTCAAATTAGCTTTCTTTGCATCCATACACTCTAGTTACAATTAATGTACTATGTTGTTCTAATAGTCCGTTCATCCATCAGTACATATGGAAAGAAGGACAGTGGCTGGCTCAATGTGTTCAATCTTTCTACTCTCTCATCCCTGCATTCAGGGGCATGGCCAGAATGGTAGCAGAACAGGCTGTAAGAACATTAAAGCCATGGCTCCCTTGGGACATCCTTGCTAAGCTAAAGACATTTCACTGGGTCAAGGACAAGCACAAGAAAGAAGTGAAACTCATCTGTTTGTGTCTCCATTGCTTCTATAAGACATTAGCAACCTTAGCAGTCACTATATATAGAGGATGCCTCCAGAGGTGTGTATGCAACGACAGAGACTGAAATCAGTGTGGTTTTGGAAAAAAAAATCATTTTGTGACAATTCCACTGGATATCCAGATACTTATTTAGTCATTTTAACAGCTAAAAAGGATTAAAGTAGAACAAGAAAAGGCCCAGAGCATAGGACACACTGCCCCCGATTTCAAGAAAAAACAGTGGGTTCACACACGTGTAATTTGAGACAGACCATTAGGCAATATAGATCACACTTGGCCAATGTAATATTTAAAGGAAAAACTGGAAGTTAATTGTCTTAAGTTCTCAAAAATGCAGACTATCCTCAGGAGCCTGCTATGCATGTGATATGCTGGTTACCTGCTGGAGACCTTTCCACCCAGGGAGTATGGGACCAGTGCTGCTGTTTGGCTGTTAATGAATACGGGGGTAATAATGGTACCCATGGGTTAGCCTGGAGATGACAAGAACCTGGAGTTGGGGGAGCAGCCAGTGAATGAAGCCAACAAATGAAGTGATGATCACCCATATAAATGGCCTCATTTACCTGACCATGAGCTGACTGTGTGCTGAGTTCCAGGAACATCCATGCAGGCCACGAAGTCTCCCATCTCTGAATACTACAGTGTGTCCCAACAGGTATAAAATAGCATCCATGTCTTTGATTCCACCTTCTATTGCCCAATGGAGAAGTCCAACTGAGTTTGCTTCTCAGTTTCTATCCAGGTCTCACTCTAAGCCCCTCATTTTGGGGAGCAGCTATTGTACCCTCTTCTCTATGTCCAGAGTGGATTCTCTGTAAACATTGAACCAAACTACTTGATGTCCCCAGGGAACTCTGCAGTGATTCCATCTTGTAATGTTAGCAGTCTGATATCCTGAAGTTTGTAAGAATTAATCCAACTTCCTGCAGAGAGAAGCTTTATAATGCTGACAGAATCTGGTTGACAATCTTTTACTTTGAAGCCATTTTTAAAGTACAGGAATGCTTGAGAGTCACCTTCTCTCCTCAGAACACTCTCTAAAAGAACTATTTTGGATTTATCCATGGTGCTAGAGACAAGGGCACAGGGCTGGGAACCAGGGGACCTGGGTTCTAAATGTAGCTGTCTCCAGAGGCTAGACGTATAATATCAAATGAGTGAAACTACCCCATGTTGGGCGGCAGCTTTATCTTTGATAAACTGAAAAGATTGACCTAGATGAATTCTAAGACTCTTCTTGAAATATAATTTTAACAGACTGTAAGTATACAGCACTCATACCACCTTTACCTCCCTCCATACCAGCCACAATAAATTGACCATAGCAGCCCTTCCCACTGGGCCTGGGGATGGACTTCCCACCCTTCACCACAGTGGCGGTTACTACCAATTAATTGACTGTGGTGCACAAGTTAAGACTTATTTGCCATTCCAGTTTTTTTAATATAAAAATTTCTTTTCAATATAAAAAATTTCCCAGAATCCAACTATTAGTAGACAATACTATAAGGTAGTTAAAAATACAGGTCTTTATGGTTAAGAATACAGGTCTTTATAGTTAAGAATTGAGGTGTAAATCTGACTCCATCTCTACCTAACTACGTGTCCTTGGGCAAATTACTTTACCTCTGTAAGCCTATTTGAGTATTCATCTGGAAAATGGAAATACTAATAATCACATCTATAACCTGGGGTTGTGGTCAAAATTAAAAGAGGTAATGGATGCAAAGTGCCTGGCATGGGAAGTGCTCAGTATATTTAGTTATCATCACTAATTCAGTCCAGCGATGATGCTTTGTGTACAAATGTGTTCAGCCAAACCTTCCACCATTTGTGCAGCCCTCCTCCCTCAGGGGTCTGAAACCCATAGAGAATGAAATGGCCCCAGATCTGAGGCTTTCAGGTCCTAAACTATGATAGTGCCTGCCCTGGGTTCATCAGTTTAAAATCTTCCTTCTTCCCAGACACCTGCTTTTGCAATGACAGTTATTATCTCAACTATTCTAGATGCAAACCCTGTGATCCTCACTATCTATATTAGGACTGGTTAAAGTTGGAAAAAAAAAAAAAAAAAAACCTCAAGTGTGAAGTCAGGTTTGTGAATAGTTTGGGCCCTAGATTCTGAATAAGAATTTGCAAACACCCTACACTCACACCACAATCATCTTTTCCCACATCAAAAGAACAACAAATACATACATATATGTATAAATGCATTATGTGTCTATATAATATTTTTGAGCCTCCCTCAAAGCCTTATCCTGCTAAACAGCACAATGTGACATCTATATCCCCATTACCAAATTAGGCAATGATGCATTACACTTTTTTAAATTGGCAATTAGGCTACACCAATTTGAATAAGCTGCAGGGCCAAGGGAACAACCTCCATCTTCAAGCAATCGTTCCACAAAAACCAAAAACACGGTTTCCAGCTCCCAACATCCAGCATTTACTCTGTCATTACCAACAGCACTACCAACTTCATGAGAAGAAAGAGCAGGAGGAAGGGACTCGAAAGCCATCTGAACAAGGTAAATGTGTGAGAACTCAGGAGCAGTGAGTCCTTACTCTAGTCACACCACTGACCAAACAGATGACACCAGAGAACCCGCAAAGCCCTTGGGCCTCTTCTATACAGACTAGCAGTAATTCTGACCACCTCCCAGAGTTGCTGCAAGTGGTAATAAATACAAATTGCTTATATTAAATATAAAGCTATTCTGAGAATGCTGATTAATAGCTATATCAAGGCAACACAATAAATTTGCCATGCAAGATATCCTAAAACTAAAGCCAAAAAATCGTAAGTAACTCTGTTTAAACCATCAGCTTTTTCAAAACCCAAAGAGCAAAATAGATGTATTTATATGTAATATGTCAGCAACTACTATGGGGTGGATGTTAAGGCTACTTGCAAAAAAAAAAAAAAAAAAAAATCTAATCTCTGGCCTGAAAGATATAAATATCTAGACCTTACCCTTACTCATGAAAAAGTAGAAATTGCCTTTTGCTTTTGAGATAGGTTAACTTTTTGATATAAGACTCAGCCAATTCATTGACTAGCAATCATTTCCTCACCACCTAAAGTGAAAAAACTTTACTGTCACTTCTCTAAGAGAATTGGACTCAACAAAGATCCATATCATCACTTTCTTAGAATTTCCCTACTACATTCCAAGTTCTTGAAATCTTGGACCACCAATTTTGTGTTTGTTGAACAAAATAAATGAATAAGCAAGCAAATAATAAATCAAAAATGATAGACATATAGTTAGATCAACTCAGGATAAAGAGAAAAAGTGTGAAAGACACAAGTTAGACTGTGGGTAAAGCAATTATCCTACTTTCAAACTTTTCTTTAAAGTCAGTGTTCCAGGTGACTCAGCTCATTGTTAATTGTTCTCCACAGTGATGAAAGGTATGGAAAAGCCCCACCCAAATGCACTTTTTGGTATTCCTGTAAGTACACCACAGAACAGATCATTAGAATAAAAGAGGGGCAACCATTGCTGTGGGGGAAAAGGTGGTGTTTATGGTTATAAGATTTATGCTACCTTTTACAAGCTTTTCCATATTTATTTTGTTTCTATCTTCAAAAAGAATAAGTTTCCATTGTCAAAAAAAAAAGAGGAAAAAATGAAAGTTATCTGAACTACACATATACCACTTGGAAGTACTTGGCCAGCTCTAAAGAGCAACATCTATGCCTCAGGAAAATTTAGCCCCTTATAGCACAAAGTGTAGAATATGTTCTGTTTAAGAAGAGAAGGTGATTGTGGATACTTATGTAAAAGTTATAAAGATGACACCAAAACCTCCAGCAACTCCATCTAAAAAGTTATAAAGATGACACCAAAACCCTCTGGTAGCTGGGACTTACATTTGGGCTGCAGTTGGAACAGCATAAAATATTTTACTGCAAAAGGTAACTGCACTCAAAACTGTAAGCTTGTTTACACAGGAATAATGATAATGTTATTAATAAAGTTATCCCTACATGGGTCCAGGACTACCATTTTTTCATTCAAATAAAGATTAAAAGTTCTCAGAAGTGCTTTGAGAGGGCTCTGGGTACCTTCACAAGCAGGGCAAGGAGAATGTGGGGGAAGAGGTGCTAGGGAAAGCATCTTGTGTTACATATTCTCTGTGAAAAATCAGAAGATATTTCACATAGAAAGTATTTCTGAACTGTAAAAATGGTCCAATCATAACAATCGTAGGGATGTTGAGGTATTGGAATTTGAGAATGGAAGAACGATAATGATTGGAAGTAATGGACCAGAGCAAGAAGGTACTCTATGAACAATGCCCTTCTTGGTACGTATTTCTGGCTGATTTCCATTTCCAGATGATTCTGTCCACACTGGTAGGAACAAAAACAACAGATTCATCCTAATGCTGCCCACACATGCCTCATTAACCCGACCAGAAGGCCCTGTGGAAAGTCAGGGCCATGAGAGAGATCTGTTTCCTTCGTTTCTGGTGCAACTTATAAACCGTCTGAGGAGGATGTAAACAGACACAGCTCAAGAGCTACATCATTTTCTGACTCTATTATTCAGGGAAATCAAGAAACACTCTATAGAGTGCATGGTCTTATGGGGATATGACATCACGCTGTTGCTGTGGGCTTTGCCCACTGCACTAAGATTAACACCAAATAGATTCTTTGTTGAGAATTTAGTTTTTAAAAAAATTACCACATTACATCAGGTCATCAAGTTTTTGTTAGGTTGAATATTACTATCCTGTATTCCAGTGAACCCCAGACAGTTCTTCCAATGGACCAGATTTCAACTAGAATCTTGAGGGTCCACACGTGGCCCTCCACTGACACATCTGTGTACCCCATCCTTTCCTTGTTTACCCTTTCCATCCCTCAAGAATCACCATGGACAGCAGGGCCCTTGACAGGAAGGCTTCTCAGGAATGGCCTAATATGAGCCAGGCACATTTCTTGCATTGTCACACTTTTTGTATTATGTGGTTGGTTGCTTATCTCTTGCACTAAAGTGTACTGTAAACTCTCCGATGGCAGGGATCCTAGGGAGTGCAGCCTAGTGGTTAGGAGCTCAGATCCTAGAGCCTAGATGGCTGGGATTTGAGCCCAGCTCAACACTTATTAACTGTGTGATCTTAGGCAAGTTCTCTAATGTCTTTATGCCTCCGTTTTCTCATCTGTGATAAAAATATCCCTTATCTCACTGGGTTCTTATGAGCATTACATGGGTTAATATGTCTAAAGCACCAGAAATATTGTCTACTTAAATGCTTGTTCTGGCTGTTATCATTATTTTCTTTTTTTTTTTTTTTTTTTTTTTTTTGAGACAGAGTCTCCCCTGTTCCCAGGCTGGAGTGCAGTGGCATGAACTCGGCTCACTGCAACCTCCGCCTCCTGGGTTCAAGTGATTCTCTTGCCTCAGCCTCCTGAGTAGCTGGGATTATAGGTACCCGCCATCATGCCTGGCTAATTGTTGCATTTTTGTAGAGGTGTAGTTTCACCGTGTTGGACAGGGTGATCTTGAACTCCTGACCTCAGGTAATCGGCCCACCTCAGCCTCCCAAAGTGCTGAGATTACAACATGAGCCAATGCACCTGGCCTTTCTTCTTATTCTTCATCATTATTACTTGTCTTTTTATCCCCAGTGACTGCCATAGTACATGCACTAGGTGTTCAACCAAATGTTTGAGGAATGAATGAAGTCATCAAATAACCAGACTCAATAAAACTATAATTACTTTGCATCTCTCAATAATGCAAATGGCCAAAAAGTATCAATAACTATATACTTCCCATTTATATTACATAAGGATAATCATGCTCAAAATAAAAACTCAAGAATGATCCATAATCCTGACCTTAGTCTGAATAGTCAAAGAAAGGTTCAATTGTTTTCAGTACTATTCTAGATTGTATATCATACTGCATTTAAAATTCACCAAAACTTGCTATCCCCCCATGGTATAAATGGCAATTCTTAAATGGCAAGAATATTTAAATTATCAGAATATTCCAGGTCTCAACATGTCTGAAAAAAATGACCATTTTATTGTATTTTAAAACCAAAAAAAATCACATTCTTTAGGCATCATTACACATAATAGATACCTCTCTGATAATATACTTATTTGGTTTATTTCTCCAAATTGTTTATGTCCACACAGGTTTTAATGCACATTAACTTTGAAGAAGCTGAAATAACATCAAACTCCCCTTTAGGAAGTAGATGCTGGGGAGTCCAAAGGAGCCAGGGAGGTATTGGAAATCAGAGGAGCCAAGCCACGCTCACGAGTGAACTTCAATCGGTAGGATCACTGCTAGCTCACGGCCCACTTTTCAGCACTAAATTTAGCCCAGCCATTTGTTACCCAAGATTTGGGCATACATTTGTCATGGCTGTTGATGTATATACATGGCTGCTCATCCATTTGAGTCACACCACAAACCCAAAAAGGCATGACCCATTTTCAGAAGTGCAAAAAGTGAGGTCGGCACCCACATCCGAGGTGCCAAATCCTCTATGTTAAATATTTATGGAGTATCTGTGAGTAGGAATGCTCAGACAAACAAATCAATATTTCCTGTGACTTTGAACCAGTTTGCATGGGAAGGGTATTTTCTTTCACAGCTTCATACCTTTAATTCTCCAATGGAGGAAAGGAGTCCTGCTCCATATGCCCGCAGTTGCCCTTCTTGCTTGCAAAGACCAAACTCAATTGTGAAGAAATAGCACTGAAAAAAATGAACACACATCCAGTGAACTGGTCAATGAGTTATTTGATAGGATAAAATGGCACCCAAAACTAAATGCTGTGCTGTGCATAATTTCTTCAATATTATCAATTTAAATACATTTAAATTGAGAACACTTATTGAAATCTATTCTCTTGCTTAATATTCTCTCCCTAGGTTGAATGTATAGGAAAAAAGTATTAACTACTAAGAGTCTTATGCTCCCTGAATTCAGAAGTCCTGAGTCAAATTATATCCCCTGCAATCATTTTAAAAACAAAAAACACAAATACAGAAATGAATAAATATATCACAATGATACCTCCATAACAATATGCTATATATTTACCAATATTTACCAAATTGTGTTTCAGTGACATAAATCAGTTTATGCAAATGTGGAAAAATAAGTTGGAATCCAGTAATCGCTAACTGCTTTTGGCAGTTTGTTTATCAATTCAACAAACATTTGTTGGTGCCAGTGCTTGGTAAAGAAACAAGAGAGCAACCAAGAAAGCAAGTACCTCTATATGACACCAAATTACCAAAACCACAATTTTAGTATAATTTTTTAGTAAAATCTTAAATGTATATCTATGTTTGCATGTGTGTATGCATGTGTAGCTTTATATATGTATTTGTGTAGGTACATGCTCCTCGACTTACAATAGGTTTATATTTCAATAAACCCAGTAAGTTGAAAATAATATCCTAAGTTGAAAATGCATTTAATACATCTAACCTGCTGAACAGACTAGCTTAGCCTAGCCTACCTTAACAGTGCTCAGAACACTTACATTAGTCTACAGTTGAGCAAAATCATCCAACACAAAGCCTATTTCATAATAAAGTGTTGAAAACATCAAAATTCCAAATTTGAAGTATGGTTTCTACTGAATGCATGTCACTGTCACACCATCATGAAGTCAAAAAAAACTGTAAGTTGATCTAATATAAATTGGAAAGCAGTGGGGCGGTTGTTACACACACATACACACACACACACTTTCTTAGCCCAAGTTTTATCAGCATCAACAACTACTACAACTTCCCCAGGACATTAATATCTTAAATTGTTTCTGTTGGGTTTAGGAAATCAACCTAAACAGACAGAGGAATCTCTGCACAATGAGAAAAAAAAAATATCGCAGTGCTGTTGAGAGAGGCTGAACTCACACTATTTTTGCTCTGAAAGAAAAGTGCGATGCTGACAACAAGCAATAAAAATTCCATCAAATTAACACTGTCCTGCATTAGTGATGATAGAGCACTGAAGGTGTTAAGAAAGAGAATTTAAACACTCCTGAAAAGGGGCAGAAAATAATTATTATTTCCAGCACATGGCAGTTTTCTCTATTTTTATTTGGAGGCTAAGATGTCCCTTGGTTCAGGAAGGTTATATATTTTTTTGATGTGAGGGTGATCTCTGAGGTTGAATTATCCAAAGCTCTGCAGCACTGGGCTGGACCCAAAGGACTGATCATTTCCAGGTCATGGAGCTTAACCTCCAGAAGTAAATTTTTTTTTCCTGATTTACCTTCCAAAGAGGCTAAAATTACAGCCCTAGGCCGGGCGTGGTGGCTCACTCCTGTAATCCCAGCACTTTGGGAGGCCGAAGCAATCAGATCACCTGAGGTCAGGAGTTCAAGACCAGCCTGGCCAATATGGTGAAACCCCGTCTCTACTAAAAATACAAAAATTAGCTGGGCATGGTGGTGTGCCTGTAAAAAGCCTTCAAGCATATCCTCCAAAATTTTTGCATAATTCTGGATGCAATTAAGGGAAGTAATCATACAGTCATAGCTTCTCAGGAGACTGAGGCAGGAGAATCACTTGAACCCGAGAGGCAGAAGTTGCAGTGAGCTGAGTTCATGCCATTGCACTCCAGCCTGGGCAACAAGAGCGAAACTGCATCTCAAAAATAAGATAAAATAACAGCCCTTCCTACCCTCTATCACAACCTACAGCACCTACCAGCACTCCTCCTCACTCTGTTCCACCTTTTCATTCTTTCTATGAACCACTTTTTGACACAGACTGCAATTTCTGTATGCATGATATGTGCTGCTTATCATCTATCCCCCCACACTAGACTATAGACTCCACAAAAGCAGGTATCTCTGTTCATTTAGGACCAGGTTTTCCAAAGTCAGCACTATTGACATTTTAGGCTACCTAATTGTTGTGGGAGTCTGTCCTGTACATTGTAGGATGTTTAGCAGCATCTCTGGCCTCTACTAACTAGGTGTCAGTATCATCCCCACCCCCTTTGTAATAACCAAAAATGTCTGCAGACATTGGCAAATGTTCCCAGGAGAGCAACATCATCCTTGGTTGAGAACAACTGATCTAGACTAGTGTGTGAAAGATAACAAGAGCTCAATAAGCACTGGGTTAATAAATAAATGGTGAATGAATTAATGATCTCTAAGTTAAACTGGCATGTGGCAGAATGACCTGGAAGAAAGAAACACACAAAGGGATCCGAGTTCTAGTCTGAGTTCTGCTTCTAATTAGCTATGTGACTCTGATCCCAGGGTTGTAGTTTTCCTGCCTGTGACATCAATCCATCCATTCGTTCATCTATTCTGTGACATCCATCCCCCCATTCATTCACCTACTCTACAAATACTTCTTGAGCAACTATTACATGCCAGACTCTGCCCTAGATGCTAAGGATATGCAATGAACAAGGCAACAAATTCTGTGATCCCATGAAGCATATATGCTACTGGGATGAGACAGGCAATAACAAAACCAAAAATCAATAGCCAGATAATGTCAGGTGGAATACATTTTATATATATAACAAAACCATATAATATGTCAAATATTAAGCAGGGAATGTGACTATTTTAGAAAAAGGGTCAGAGATAGTTTCTGTGAAGGGGTAATGTTTAAGCTGCAAACAGCTTTAAAAGCAGCTTTTCATTAAGAAATTAAAAAGGCAGTTGTGCAAGGATATAGAGAAAATGATGTTCCTAGAAGAGAGGACAGCAAGTGTAAAGACCCTGAGGCAGGAATAGGTTTTTATTTCCAAGAGCAATGGGAAGTTACTGGAGGGTTCTAGGCAGGTGAAAGATATGTACTAACTTAGCTTTCAAAAGGTCATGGAGGTACTGCATGGAAAATAGATTGTAGGGGAGCAACAGTGAGTGGAAACAGACCAGCTAGAAGGCAGTGGCACACAAGAGTGGTGAGTGAACAGGAGTATGACTTGGGCCAAGGATGGCAGGGAGTTGGGAGAAGTAAATATCACAGAGCCCTTAGGAGAAGAACCAAGATAAAAAATGTAAATACATGTTGAAAAGCTAAAATACAGTCTTCAAGTATATCCTCCAAAAAATTTGCATAATTCTGGATGCAATTAAGGGAAGTAATCATACAGTCATAGAATACAGAACAAAGGCTTGGAAGTATCCTGGACGTTCAGCTCTCCTATTTTACCAAAAGGAAAATTCAAGTTGAGGAAGATGAAGTGATTTACCCAGGAGCAGTCTAGACGGTGACATTTACGAGATCTAGAGCTCAGGATTTTAAGGAGCTTGACATCAACATCTGTCACATTTTAAAGTTTCTAGATAAACAAATTAATAGATGCATAATTTTCCTTCACAACCAAATAATGGAGAAATGAAAGTCTAAAATGGAGGAAATCTAGAATGTCACAGTATCTTCTTAGTGTGCCTTTGGCTGATTTTCCTAATTTATATTGCACTTACAACACCTGACATGAAATCCTTGGAGCCTTAACATTGAATATAGAAGAGCTTGTGGAAAAAATGTGCTGTCAAATTCAAAAGCATCCAAAATACACATTCAGAGCCAGCTACAGGAGCATTTGGGTCAGCCTATTAAGCACATGTTTAATTTTTTTATGCTAAATCAATGCATACATAATTCATGGTCACATTTATGATCTAAACCAAAACACACTAAGAGAGCCTCTGAAAAAATCTGGTGTGCCATAGACACCGTCTTCACATAGATTTAGCAAACCATTCTAGTTTAAGGTAGGAATTAAAAGGTAGGTCTGCACCAATTCAACTAAAGATTCAAAGCTAAATCTCTCACCCAGTGTGTCTTTGGTTAATGTGCTTCTAGAATCAGAGCAATCTCAGAGGAAAGAGCCCCTATGCTCTTCCTTCCCGTTGCTCAGAATGCTCTCTGGCCCCAGACCTCATCTGGGAGTCCTTCCAGAAACTCTGGCCTTACATACTGCCATCTGCTCATTCCCTATTTACCTTTCCCTTTGGTTTCCTGCTGTCCTCAACCAAGGAAGGCCCCTAAATGCTGTTTCTGCAGCCCATTCTGTTTAGAGAATTAATCCTTTTGGTTTGAGACAGTTTTCTATTTGCAGCTCCATGTGTGGCTAACAGATAAAGAGAAATGGTAAGTTGCATCTGAAATTAGGTTATTAGCAAAATTTGAATCACAAACTTGCTTAGGATAATTTTTCTCTTTCTTTTTCTCTTTCTGTTTTCAATACTGGTGAAGACCTCAGAATGCATAGGGCATGATCACTAATCAGGAGGAGGGGACAACCACACATTGCTACAGTTTTAAATGCAAAGCCTACTTAGAGTTGCACTCAAAGACCCCTGAAGACCCTTCAGAAGTTGAGGATAACGAATTGCTTCATGAAAGTTTAAGAAAATATAATTTGGTTTCCTCAGAGAATTCTCCAGATGTGGCTCTATAATATATTCCTTAGAGATTTATCAAATGAATAATCCTACCTATTATCAAGAAAAAAAATAAAAATACGCTGAGACTTGTAAGAATATCTGTAAAAGAAAATTGCAGATTCTTGGCGACTAATGTCTTTTAAACAGAAACAAATAATAACACTAAGACTAACACCTCCCAAATTGAAGGGTACCTTTCATCAAAGCTGGTGCTCATGAATTCCAAATTTTACATGCCATTAATGACATGTAATTATTTATAAATATTTTATTTGGATATAATTACATATAATCATTAACTAAAAAACAAAACAGAAATGATAGCTCAGACCTCTTTTATGGAATAATGGCAGAGGCATTTACATACATACAGTCATTAAGCAGAAGAAAGTCTGAGTGACAATCTGAAATCCAAACACACTGTGGACCCGAGCTGCAGTGAGTGTGCTTAGGAAAATGAGATAGGTCGCCCAATGCTGCCATCTTCAGATCACTACTGGTAGTATACCATTCTCGCAGCAGTTCCGGCCTAGCCAAACGGGCAGTGGCA